>NC_061107.1:111202636-111490136 GCF_015104395.2 Macrobrachium nipponense
GTATAAGTAACACCCATATTTTTGAAGGTGTCCTTTACTTTGCTTACCTTGAAGGAGATGCAAAAGTACATATTGGTAGCTTTGGCCTGCTTGCTTCCCCCCCTGCTGAGCATCTCATCTCTCTCTCTCTCTCTCTCTCTCTCGTCTCTCTCTCTCTCTCTCTCTCTCTGCCTTAACTTAAAAAACCCTGTGTCCCATGTACGTATTTGTGTGAATCAAGCCCCAAAATATAGAAAAATAGACATTATGCAAATCTAGCAAAAAAGACAAATATATGAAAAACATCATGCATATTAAACATCTTATCCCAATTACACGACATATGTTGCACAAAATCATATGTCGGAACTGACCCACACTTCTTACAGAAAAACACCCAAAGCCTATGCCAGATTAAGGTTTATGCCTTATTTCAAAACATTTTTGGTGACGGAATTCGATTCCCAATGTTCCAATGTGATTCTTTAGACTGTGCTCCCACCAAGGAATAGCTAGTTTTCCATGAGATCCTTTGTACTAAGCATTTTCTAACACACAGACACATTTGTGTTTAAACTCCTAAAAATCTGACCTCACACCAGATAAAAAATTTCCATGCCTTCTGATCCCCTATGATGGAAACTTCAATTCTTGGACATGTCACCAGCAACCATTAAATCAAAGGTGATTGTCCTGACAAGTGCTAATTAATGCTGTGAATGTGCAAGACCGCTGTGAGTACTGCTGACCTAGGTCTTATTAAACAAACATATTTTGCACCTGTGAAACAGCTGAAATATTACTAGCAAGTTCACACACACACACACACACACACACACACCACACACACACACACACACACACACCATTATTTCACATATACAGGCAGTCCCCGGTTACGATGGGGGTTCTGTTCTTGAGACGCGTCGGAAGCCAGAACATCGTAAAAAAATCCTAAGAAACCTTACTTTTAATGCTTTGTGTGCATTGAAAACTATGTAAAACTGCATTCTTATTGCATTTTTCATAAAAAAAAAATCTTCAAATATTAGATTATTTTGCATTTTTGGTGTCATATTTCATCTGCCAGATGAGCGTTGTAGGCGTCGTAACCTGGAAATAATGTCTGATGAATATAATTGAGAAGCGCCTTAACCTCGGAACGTCGTAACATGAACCCATCATAACCCAGGGGACTACCTGTGCTGTATGCCGGTGTATAAGAACACCATTTTCCATGTAAAAGATTTAGGTTTAGAGGTATGTTCACCATATAAGACGACCCCAATTTATTAAGTCAAATAACACTATCAGCTGATGTAAGTTAGTTGGTACATAGATAAAATAGATAATTAGTGTATTGATCTTACCAAAAATTTGTAAAATCAGTATCGTCAGGATTTTAGAATGTGTGGTAAGCTCACCATTACGAAAATACTTTTGTACTCCCTTAGGAAAAATGTAAACATCACAACACATGCTCAATGCCTGTGATGTCACTATCAGTGGAGTAATACCCATTGGAAGTAGATCTGGTTGAATGTACATAGTATTCCTTTAAAATTGGAAAGAATTGGGGAATTATCAACATCACAAACCCTTTAGTTTGATTATAAAATACTACCAAGGAAATGTTGGTCTTTAGAAAACAACAAGGCTTGTAAGTCGAGCATGACTGGGAACTACGAACATGGCCATGTTTTGTAAACAAGAAAGATAGACTAACTTGATTCACCCTTTTGGTAACTTCAAATTATGTATCAGTGTTTAAAGGGCATTGTATAGTACATATCAATAACAAATTGTCTAATATAATGCCTTATAATAATGGTGTCACTAGTGATTCATTTGAGTTACTTAAGAAGGTTTTTACATATGGGATTTACCAAGCAATTGAATATAGCTGCAAGCTTCCTTCCACAGCAACGAAAAATTATTCAATTTAGTGCTGGCGCCGCCATCGGTAGTGTAGGTGAACAGTACCCACCCACTTTGGGAACGATTGGGTACAAAACTGCAGAGCCACTACAATTCATTTTGAGTCATTACGTTCTTGTAATGTCTTAAACTTAGAATTTTTCCATGATTCCCACCTCCTTTAATGTGGAATCAGCTACACAGTGGACTCAACTTATTCACGGAAGATGTGTTCCTCACACACACACACACCACATGCAAATACTAATCCGCAAATACTTGGAACCCCAATATAAAAACTTTATTTTCCTAGTTCAAATTCAAGAAAAACCCACTAAAAATGCTTACACCTGGTTTTTTAATAGATTCATCACAAAAAGTACACTTAATCATGAAATTGATATGAAAATGCAGTAATTTGTGGATATTTCTCAATAAAAATACTGCGAATAATGCGAATCTCCACAAATAATGGTAGATATGGACCATAGAGAAATCTACGAATACGTGAGTCCGCTAATGTTGAGAACGCGAATATGGGCGTTCACTGGATGTAATTGCTTGGGAAGTCCTATATGTAAAAATGATATTTGTTAAATAATATTAGAGTTTACATATACTTATCAAGCAATTACATAATCAGAAAACCCTTCCCCTCTCCACATAGATGGATATGGCGGCGCAAGTGAATTTTAGCTCTGCAGTTTTGTACCCATCGTTACCCAAAAGTGGGCAGGTCTGTTCACCTACAATGGTGGCGCCAACCGCTAAATTTGAATTTTTGACTGCCATGGTAAGAAGCTTGCTGTTATATGTAATTGCATGGTAAGCAGTACTAAATGTAAAATCTAATTTTATTATAAGAGTATCATTTTTACCATTATTACTGTTGTTTTGTTTCACAGTGTCGATAGTTGTGACAAACCCCCGTTTTGGGGGAGATTTTTTAAAGTTAAAGGTTTGCCCTATATGTGTACATAGTATACAATAATTAGGTTTTTGTTCCTTAGTGATTTCAAACACTATAAATGCAAAATCACTTATTCCTCTTGCATCTTAAGATTTTTATTTATTTATTACTTTTTTTTTTTTTATTTATTTCAGAGAGGTATTGAAAATCTCTTAGAATGGCATGCCCAGTGGCTAGAAGTGCTTGGATTTTCAAAGCCTCAAGGTCAATGGTTTTATGCTCTTCTAGCTTGCCTTGAAAAGCCTGTTACACCAGAGTTGTTCTCAGATTCGTCACATTGCTAGAAGTGTGCAAAAATAAGAGCATCGCCTGGTAAGTTCAAATATCTCGTTATTTAATGCATGAATAATTTAGATTGTAGTCATAAATGTACTGAAATACTTGGATCTGAATTAGAATTATTTCATAAAATATTCTAATGTACCGCATATACTCCCATACCATGCGACTTTTGAAGACTACTTTCGGAGCAAATTTTAAGGGGTTGCATCATACATGAGATATAAAAAGGATTTTGACGTAAGGAAAAATCTATTTCTGGGCGATTGGCTCGTGTCGCCAGCGAAATATCCTTTAATCTATTATTTCTAGGGTAAATGTACTAACACATACCAGAGAATAAATAAAATAAAGAAAAAGGTCAGTATAACTGACTCGCTCACCCTCTAGGAGGGTGTCGGTATGAACACTAGGCGAGTGAGACCACTACCACGAGCCAAATGCCAATAGAAATCTCCCACTACAAACCCTCCAAGAGGGGAGCCGGCCCACAGAGAGAGCAGCTCGTACTACTACTACTCCATCCCATGCTTGCGACTGCTGCGCCTCTGGTGGCCATCCTGAAGTTAGCAGACAATCTTGAGCGAAGGGACGGGTAGGGGGGTATTTCGCTGGCGACACGATTTTTTTTTTTCCAATCGCCCAGAAAAATAGATTTTTCCTTACGTCAAAATCCTTTTTCTGGGCTCAGCTCGTGTCGCTTGCGCGAAATCGTACCAGAGAAACAGCACAAGATTGTAAAGAAAGTAAACAGAATATAATAAAAACAAAATAGGTCTCAAATAAAAAGATACAATTAAATGAATGAATATAATTGCTAAAAAGATACAATACAACAGTAAAACAAAAATCAGAATTCTGCTTAAATTACCCTTAAAAACTAATTATGTTAATAATATATTAGGTAATTTACATATACAAATAGGTAAAATGATTACCTATCATAATAAATCTGTGTAACAACATGTATCAAAATAGAAATAGCAATTAATATAAAGTTACATAAATATTTGATCAATCATATATATCTCAGGAATGTATATGACTTAATATACAAAACCCGTAACCATTGTAATATGATGTATCCCCTAGCATAAAAAAATAAGGGGATAACATCTATGAGATCAGTATGGTAATCAGCGTGTGTGTCCTAACCAGACAAAAGGGACACTATATAATCATAAAGCAGCTAAGACACAAGGTGAATGCTAAGCTAATGAACAAGGTAGGAATAGACGAACTGCTGGGTGAGGCAGGTAGAAAGGAGGACTGAATCTTCTACTATAATCTAACTAGAGTCAGGGGAAACTATGTTACCCGCTGCTACTGCTGGGAATTTCAGAGCTTCCAAGGACTTAAGGTAGTGACGTTTGAACACTGTCGGCGATTTCCATCCGGTATACTTCTTTAAATCATCAAAATTCATATGCTGGAAGTAATTAATTGAGGTGGCTACTGCCCTGACATCATGTGCTTTTGGAAAGGAGTCAGGATTGGCTTGTTTGATAAAGTACAGGATTTGTTGCCTGATGCCTTTAGTGGATAAAGTACCACCTTTTTCCCTCCTAAAGAGGGGCCCCGATGAGGAAGAGGAGGTCCTGGATAGAAAGGTCTCGTAAGGTTGAAACTGGACAAAGGGAAACATCTTGCGGAAGGGTAATACCTTCCAAGGTTCCCACCTCATCAAAGGATCTTCATTCTTTGCTAAAAAACTACGTTCCGGAGAAAGTAGCACTTCCCCTGTGGGAAGGAATTGAATATGATCCGGATCTCTGGATAAAGCCGACAGTTCTGAAATTCTTGCTCCTGAAGCTAGGCTTAATAAAAAACAGAGTTTTCCTTAGGAGCATCATAAACGAGCATGTGTCATTATCGGTTTCGGAAGCCAGTTTTTAGAACATCGTTTAAGAACCATGAAACTGACGTAGGCCTGACAGAGGGCCTAAGTCTAGCACATGCTTTAGGAATGACGAGAAATAGGTATCTGTCAAGTCTATGTTAAATCCAAATTGAAATATCTTTTTCAATGCTGACTTGTTTGTCGTAATAGTGCTAGCTGCTAAACCCTTTTCAAATAAAGATCTGAAAAAAGGATTATAGCCAGAATTAACTGCATGAATCTGATATCTGACTCCCCTCAGGAAGATTGCTAACTTTTTGACGGCAGCATCATACTGCCTCAAAGTTGAATCCCTTTTATCGGATTCCAGGAAAAGAATATTCTGAGTCAATATTCGCATCTCTTTTGCCGCAAACTTCATGAAATCCATAAAGTTAGGGTTTTGAGAATCCCTGAGGGAAGCGAACACAGTCTTCGTTTGTACTGACTGGGAGAGCTTGGGACTGGGATCCGAAGGGGACGAAGGCCCAGTTCCAGAATCATGGGGTACCAATTGCTCTTCGGCCAGTCGTGGGGCTACTTAGAGCCACTTGACCCCTGAATGTCCTGAGTTGTCTAATACCTTCATAAGGAGATTCACTGGAGGGAAGACGTAAATCTTCTCCAGTTGTTCCAGTCCAGAGCCAGGGCGTCCGTGGCGTAAGCCAGAGGGTCCAGGTTGGGGGCTACATAACACGGTAGTTTGTGGTTTGCTTGTGATGCGAAGAGATCCACCTGTAGCCCTGGGGACTCTTTGAAGGATCCATTGGAACGAACTCTCGTCTAGAGACCATTCCGACTCTAGGGGTACCTGATCGGGATAGGGCGTCTGCTATGACGTTTCTCACTCCAGCTATGTGGGTGGAGGAAAGATGCCAACTGAATTTGTCTGCCAGGGAGAAGATGGCTATCATGACGTGGTTTAGATGACGCGACTTGGAGCCTCCTCTGTTTATGCAATGTACTACCACTGCGCTGTCCAAGACTAGCTTTATGGGGTGGGATACCTTGGTGGGCGTAATCTTTTCAGAGTCAAGAAACTGCCAGTGCCTCCAGTACGTTTATATGGAAAACTGACGGAACTGGGGTGACAAATTCTTGAAACCTTTTGACTTGGGAGTACCCTCCCCAGCCGCTTAAGGACGCGTCTGTGTGGATGGTGATCCCTGGTGAGGGAACTGAAGAGGAACTGACACTGACAGATTCTTGACTTTTTGCCCACGGCCGAAGCCGTTCTTTAGAATCAGAGGCACTGAGGATAGCTTGTCCTGGACCTGACATTTGCTCGTGAGCGCCAGATCCTGGTTAGATCTTTTAGTTTGGCTTTCATTAAGATGTTCGTTACTGAAGCAAACTGGAGAGAGCCGAGGATCCTTTCCTGAGCTCTCCTGGATGCTAGTTTTGTGACTTAGAAATTGCTTGACTGACTTCGCTATTTCTTTCCTTTGGTGGATGGATCGAACCAGAGTGTGAGGATAGATTCCATTGAATGCCTAGCCACTGGAAAGTTTGACTCTGGAGTGAGTCTTGATTTGGATCTGTTTATCTGAATCTAGATATTCTAGGAATTGGATCACTTTCAGTGTGGCCTTGTTGCATTCTTCGACTGATGGGGGTCCCAGATCAACCAATCGTCGAGATACGCTACTACCATAATCCCTTGAGCTCTGAGCTGTTGCACTACTACTTCCGCTAGCTTCGTTGTGAACACCTGGTGCCACGTTGAGCCCGAACGGGGACTACCTTGAAGGAGAACGTCTGATCTCCTATCTTGAATCCCAGATACGGACGGAAGTGTCTTGCAATAGGATATGATAGTAGGCGTCTGTAAGATCGGATAGAGGTGGTGACGGCCCCACGGGGAAGTAAGGTCCGCACCTGTGAGATCGTGAGCATCTTGAACTTGTCGCAGCGGATGGCTAAGTTTAAGCGGGACAAGTCTAAGATTACCTTCTTTTGTTTGAGCCTTTCTTTGGAACGCTGAACAAGCGACCTTGAAATTTTAACCTTTTGACTTTGACTATAGCTCCTTTCTGAAGGAGGTCCTCTGCGTACTCTGCCAATTCCTTGGAAGGAAGTTGACGGAAAGGTCTGGCTGGAGGTGGGTTCGTCAACAGCTCCAACCCAGCCCTTTTGACACTATGCTCTGAGCCCACTGGCTGAAGTTCCACCGGTGGCGAAAGTGAAACAGCCTCCCTCCTACCTGAAGTTTCTTCATTGGTTCTGGTAACCCCTCGACCTCCTCTGAAGTGCTTTCCCCTATTGAAGGGGCCTCCCGATCCTCTCCCACGAAAGGGAGCCGCTTACCCTCTGCCTCCTGTTCGAGCGGTCATACTTCTGAGAAGCTTGACTCTCGAAGGCTTGATGTAAGCTGGAGAGATGGCGTATGAGGTGGAGGGCTGAGGCTGAGGGGATATCACATAAATAGGCTGTGATTGACCTTTTAGACGTGGAGGGCTGGCTGCTGTCTGCACGAACGCACTGTAGGAACTTGTTGAGGGAAGCGCGGTTGCTTCTTTTGGTAAGGCTGGAAACGTCTGGGTTTCCTTTGCCCCTTACCTTTTGGTGTCAGGTCTTGCCTTCTCCTAGCCGTAAGACCCCAACGGTCCTTAAGGCTCTGTTCAACCTCGTAGCCTCTGCCTGGACTTCCTTTACCATAGCCTCTGGGAAGAGATCTGCGCCCCAGATGTTAGAAAGAGTAACCTATTCGGTTCATGACGAATGGTTGCCTCTAGCAGGACATGCTTCCTACATTCGTTCTGGCAGTGGCAAACTCGAACATATCTGACTGCACCGTTTGAGTCAGGGCTTTGGTCATAAGCTTAAAAATTGGTTCTGAACCATAAGCCATGGTTGCTACCCTCAGACATAGCCATCAGGTTGATTGACCTGGCTAGTCGTGTTTTCGAGTCAAATTCCGCTTGAATAAGACTATCAGGGAGCCTGGGCAGCTTTTCACCAAACTGCTCCATAGCACAGTCAGGTTTGAGTTTGCCAGCTGTGAAAGTATTAGGCAAGTCTTCCCGCACAATTCTCCAATTGAAGGGAGCAACGGAGATGTGGGTCTGCTTCTTTTAACTGAGGCATGGGTTCCCCTTCTCTGAGCTGCTGAGATGGTCCGACCTAGCTATCTTGGTTAGGAAAGGGAGCGGGGTACTCTCGTCCATCGTGAAAATGGTAAGGGACTTTTGAATGGTTGGATCTTGGTGTTCGAACAGTCCATGTCCTCTAAACATCTGAGCCATTCTCGCTGAGCCTGGTCTCGAGAATAGAGGGACTGTCTCCTTTGGTACCCTGTCATCCCTAACCATAGCCGATCCAAGGCGTGAGCCTAGCGTAGCCTATGAAGGGGGAGGCTGTAGGCCTTCCGGGTAGAACTCGAAGTCCTCTATTCTTCGAGTTCCAAACTCCGGTATGGAGATGAGACCATCTTGGAAGGGGGCGTATGATGCTACTCCTCCCAAGGATTGTTCATGGAGAAAGCGGGTGCAGCGAGTTTCCATGCGGGGGGTGGAAAGCTGAGATCCGCTAGTGTTGGAGGTTGAGGGAGAGGCAAGAGGGGCTTCTCTTAGACCGGCTATAATAGTGTCCTGAGAAGTGATCCTGTCCGACAGGCGGGATATCAAATGTTCCATACTCGTCTTAAGGAGCCCACTAGGTCGCCCACCCATGTTGCAACAGGCCAGCATTGGTGTCCAAAGCCGGAGCTGCTGCGGAGGTGGAGGGGAGACTCTGAATAGGCACCAAAGGTAGTGAAACTGTGATACTGCCGGGGTGCGGGATTTCTCCTTAGTTACTCTTTGAGGACTTTGAGCCGGAGCTAAGACCCTTTAGACCTGTCTGGGCCGGGATTACGAGCCGGAGACTTTGCGCGAGGAAGAAGACGAGGACGTCTTCTTCGAAGACGATGACGTCTTAGTCAAGGTCATATGTTTGGACTTGATCTTAGGTCTAACCGAAGCCTCTGGAGGAGTATATTAACTCATTCACCCCCGTAAAGCCTTGGAATGATGGAGAGGTTTGCAGGGGTAGCAAAGAAACAGTCACTCCCAAGGGAGACCCTTGGGTGGTACCTGCATTACTTACCTCGGCCAACAGGTCGTCTATACCTACCCATAGGTTCAACATTTATATCCAGGGTTGCGACATCCGTGGAGATATCCTGGTCTTGTTCTGTAAGGAGGCCGCCAGTTGTTGTTGATAAAGGCAATAGAGGGGTCCGCCTCTACCAGGGTCGACGTACCCAGTCGCCTTGCCTCCGGGAAAGATTAACAGAGCTAATCGCTTCTCCAGTATGTAGGGCTGACCCTTGGCGGCGTTCTTGCCAAAACCTCCGACCCAGGCCCGCAGGGTAGCCAATGCCGTATCTCTTACTGCCGGAGCCTGTAAGAGAGGGTATATTTTAGATTTAAGAATCACTTAAAACTAAAACTTAGAATATAACTTAACTAGATGCCTTAGTTAAAGTAATAACGTAAACTTAAGTACTAAAAGAAGCGGAGCAGTGCATGCGGAGATGGAATACTTACGCCTTCCAAAAGCTGCTCACCAGATCGTAACATATGGTACACGTCTCATGGTACCAGACCTGGATGTCCCCGTGCGGAGTCGCGCATGGAGCATGGGACCGGCAAACTTCGTGTCCACAGGGGTCCTGAAGTGTAGCGGAACATCCCGGATGCTCACAGTTGGTGGCCTGTAAGTGGGAAGACACATGAGTATCTTAAAGGGGAACACTTACAGACTAAGGACAAAGAACTCCGTTACATGCCGGAGCTCGGAAAAAAATTTTGGGCATAACCCCTCCCTGCATTGCCTGAATAGGCTATAATCCCGGAGAGATCCGGTAAAATGAAAGGGAGGGGTAGGGATGGTTTAAGAAACTTAAGATAAACTTAAAGATAACTTAAACCTACATGCAATGTCATGAACAATGAACCGGACTAGGTCCAGTGAAGCGGAGTGTAGTAACTCAGCAATACGGTACGGTTAGTAAAGACCTACTGTATGCTCCGGTCCAACTACGGTGGACTATACCCTTCCGCTGGATACCAGGGCTCCGATAGGGAGGAGCTCTAGTAAGGAGGGAAGGGCGAGATGACATACAGACTCGAGCTAGCCCGGAGCGGCAAGGAAGTAAAGCGGAGGGGGGGAAGGCCAGGGCCCCCCAGGGCACAACGTACCACCCGGCCGAGCCGAGAAGCGGAGAGGTCGGAACCAGTCAGGGACTGTCGGACTCCCAGGTCCCTCCGGTGGAGGGGAGAGGGGGGGAGCCAGGCTCGGGCATGCGGGGCGAGCAAGGACAGACCGACCCACCCCCACCCGACTCTATGGGAGAGCGGGAGAGGGGGGAGGGGGCTGGCAGGCGTCTGGCTGACTCGTGATCACGTAGTGACCACGAGGCGGTAAACTAAGATACGGTAACCCAAGCCTAGGCCAACCAACTGACGGTAACCAAGCCAGCCAACACGATCAGAGAGAAGCTATCGGGAAGCAACCTGAACTGAAAAGCGGTAGCATATAGGCCCATAGGGCTAAACCAACTGATCAGAGAGAAGCTATGTGGAAGCGACCGAACTGATCAACGGTAGACTAGGCTCTAACGAGCCGGGGGACTAGGCTAAGCCAGACGCTAACTAACCTCACAGTGACAAAACATATAAATATATATAATAAAAATGAAAGAAAGAAGGTAAAAAGCAGGAGAAAAAATCCAGGAGTGTGCGACTAGCCCTAAGGCGAGTCTACCACTCAAAGCTAGTCAGGGGCCGATACTAAGAACCTGGACTAGGGAGTCTGGATAGAAAAAGCCTACATAAGGTGAAATACATACATGTATGACAACCTGAGTAGACCTAACGACGCGGATATCAAAATAGAGCGTAAATAATAAGGGATGTTCTAGGTATGGGAGACCAAGAACGAACCCAACATGCGGCAGGACCATGCTGCCATGCTTCCAGCCCCCGAGAACGTATTTGTACCTAAAAAACGGCAAATACTGTCTCGGGGTACGGCAAAACAAACTCGCTAACTCCGTTAAATAACTGAGTACTTAACTTAGCTGCTGCAATAGCTGCAAACGCTCCCATTATCGAAAATCCGAAGAAAGGGCACAAAAATCACAGAGAGAAAAAATAACACGTGTGACTCGTGTGAGCTAACTGAAAAGGATGCCACCAGAGGCGCAGCAGTCGCAAGCATGGGATGGAGTAGTAGTAGTACGAGCTGCTCTCTCTGTGGGCCGGCTCCCCTCTTGGAGGGTTTTGTGTGGGAGATTTCTATTGGCATTTGGCTCGTGGTAGTGGTCTCACTCGCCTAGTGTTCATACCGACACCTCCTAGAGGGTGAGCGAGTCAGTTATACTGACCTTTTTCTTTATTTTATTTATTCTCTGGTATGTGGTTAGTACATTTACCCTAGAAATAATAGATTAAAGGATATTTCGCTGGCGACACGAGCTGAGCCCAGAAAATTAGAGTATGTAATAATCACGTATTAGTATTGTATGATAAAAATACAAACATAATGAATATGCATAATTTCCATGGATCTTTTATCAAGTTATCTTTACTTCACTGCACCCAATAATATTATGTGTATAGGCAGTCCCTGGTTATTGGTGGACTAGATTAATGGCAATCCGGTTCTTGGCGCTTGTGTAGCACCATAAAATCACAATTTATCGGCGCCATAATGGGCTGAGTTCTGGTTATTGGCACCATAGGCACCAACAGTAGAGTTATGGTGCCATAACATACCTAACAGAGGTGCCATAAGCACCATAGACCGCCAAGTTTTGGATAAGGGTGGTTTTCATTTAATGGCCCCCCACCGGGAATGGAACCCCCGCTGATAACCGGAGGCTGCTTCTATTTTCATATTACTTTGTGTGTATTATAAAATACAAACATAGTAATCAGTGTTTTGGTTTGGAAATCAGCTAAGGGTGATTGCAAAGTAATTTTGTTTTGCTGTGTTGAACTCAAATCAGAGCGGCTTTCTTACTTCTAGTTAGTGCAAATGAATCTCAAGATACTCTATTTATATGCTACAAAGTTATATTACATTATACGAAGTGTTTTCAAGTTGAAATATCACTTAAATATGTATCATTTGTGATTGAAATTTATGTTATTTTTTTCGTTAGTAGATGGTGTTGAGGGCATGATTTATTGCGTAAACAACAAAAATCAACAGATTCCATCTGATATTTTCACTTAATCTCATCAGAATACTACGAGCTATACATATTTACCTTTTATAGGAGTGAAAACAGTAAAATGTGTTCTTTCATGTCCAATAGTTTCGATTAAAACACATTTCTCTCAAATTTTGTTTACGGTCAAGTTTGATGGTACTATACCTAAGTTTGCAAGAGTTTCATCCACGTTGCTGATGTATGATGATATAAGTCTTTAGCAGATCAACATTCTTTCTTCAGCTTCAGCTAAAACTTGCAGATTAAATTTAACAGTATATGCCCTTGCCGATCTTTTCTCCATAGGGAGTAAGGATATGGTAATGTAAAAATATTTCAGTCCTATTCTCCTTAACGTCATTTGTAACATAACTACGGTAATTTTTTACTATCATATGATAGGTGAAATGCAAGCAAAAACGCTGTTGTTATCGGATTCGGTTGTTCATAGCAAATCAGCTGTTTCTGGCTGTATGCATTTACACAACAACACAACAAGTATAACATTACAAACAGTACTTTTAGCATTCTCTTTTACTTTTTTTAAACTTAACTAGAAGATGAGATAGATAGAGATGGAGGAAAAGAGCTTAGCCTTACTGAAAAATAGAATAGATAAAGAGGAGGAAAAGAGTTTAGCCTATTGTTATTTGGTCTCGTAAATTTAAATTGTATAATACTGTGAGATAAGTGATAAAATAATTTTCTGGGCTCGTTCGTGTCGCCCTGTGAAATAATCCTTAAGTTCATTATTTCTAGGGTAAATAACCTAATAAATACCAGAGAAAAAATAAAATCAAGATGATGTCAGTATAACTGACTCGCTCACTCTATAAAAGAAGTGTCGGTATGGTAACAGGGGCGAGTGAGACCACTACCACGAACCTTTTGCCATTTAGAACTTCCCACATCAAAATCTCCCACCCGAGAGAGCCGATCCTAAAGGAGGATGCGCCCGCTACTACTACTAATACCCACGCCAAGCGGAGTGCAGCGCCTCTAGTGGTCATCCTTTTCTATTAGCTCATTTCAGGCACACACGTTTTTTCTTCTCTTGTGTCGTGATCGCTATTTTGGATTTATCTCATCATGGAACGCTCTGCTATTGCCGCGGCTAAGTTAAGTACCCGAAAGGTCAAGATTTTGTATTTTTGTCTTCCAGGGACCAGTATTTTCCGTTTTTTAGGTTACATACGGTCACCCGGTTGACTCGTGGCGGCCATGAGCCCGCCTCGTGTTGTTAAGATTTCCCAGTCTTCCATACTGGGACGTCTTTCTTCCTTTCATGGGTTCTTATTACACGTTTTTCTCTTTATTTACATCGTATTAAAGAATTTAGGAATTCATAGCCCATACCTTTGTCACCCAGTTATCTCTATGGTTTAGGTATTTAGGGCTATAGTGTTTTTTCCCCAGTCCAGCATCCCAGCTTTTGCTCTTCATCGGCTATGGCTGGCTCCGAGTAGTCGACTGTTCTTCGGAACGGTTCGTCTTCTCCTGGACTTCTGTCTCTCTCACTCGTGTGTTTCTTCCATTCTTTTACGATGTATGTGTTTATTTTTGCCTATTTTTATCTAGTGTTATTTTATTCAGTGTTAGGCTAGCTTTTAGGGCACCCAGTACCTTAGCTTTATCTTATCCTTTGTGTTCATTCACACTTAGTACAGTTGGGTTCGTGTGGTCACTAGCCTAGTGGTTGTGTTGCTTATCGCCTCTTGGTCCACTCTCGATCACGTGTCCCACTGGGCGCCCTACCCAGCTCCCTTCCCTCCCTTCCGCGTGGTAAGGGGGGGGGGTCTGGCTGGGCTCACCATGGTTGTCATGGCAACCACTTGAGCGCCTCCCTCCCTCTCTCTCTCTCGAGGGGGCTCCTGGGAGGCCCAGCCAGCTGGGAGTCTGGGTGACCACTTGTCGTCTTGGGAACCGGGGAGCTCCGTTGTGTAAGGGGGTTGGGGTGGCCACCCCTCCCTCCCTCCGGCCAGCCTCGGCTCTCTCCGGTGTGTCTCGTTCGCTCTCCCTACCCCACCCCCCCTCCCACCTCCATTTCTCCAACAACAGACGGAGCCCCTGCTCACTAGCCGGGGCCCCTTCGGTTGTCGGAATATAGCTGGCTCCGCCAGCCACCAGGGTAGGGGTCTATTAGTGGTCCCAAAAGCTTGCCTACTACTACCTTCTTTCCGCTACCGGAGAGGAGCTTGCTTCCTTACCCGGGCACCCCTCTAGTAGTCGGAAGAAGGGAGGCATGTCTTACTACCTATATGAAGTATACATGCTTCGTTTTTATTTTGTTGTTATTTTACTTTAAACTGCCTCATCCGTTCTCCGTCGTGGTTATATCTATCCTCACTAGGGTTCTCTCACCACTTCTGGTTGCTCCCCTTTTCCGTCTCGGTGTACACCGGATACTCCCAACCATACGCCCTAGCGACCACACGTATTACGGTAGAGGGCTAGTTTTGGTATAAACTTACATACTCCGGCATGCACGGAGTTCGTGTTTAGACTGTAAGTGTGTATTCCCGATACTCATGTATCCTTCCACTTACAGGCTACCAATTGCCAGGAAACCGGGCTGCAATGCAGTCCTACAAGACCCCTGTGGCCACGAGGAGTGCAGGACCACGCCCTGTTGCGCCACTACCATGGCGAAACTGATCGTCTGGCACCACGAGGCATGCACCATATGCTACGACCTCGTGAGTCAGCTGTTGGATGGAGTAAGTAGATATCAAGATAGTTACTCCCTCCATCATATATCTCTAATATATCTTAGTTTTAAGTCTTAGTTATAAGCTGTAGCTCCGCCGTTAGGGATTTCATTGGTCCTCTCTTTCAGGCTGCTGCCGTAAAGGAGGTCGCTTTAGCAACCCTGAAGGCTTGGGTGGGCGGCTTCGGCAGGAACGACCGCCAAAGGACAGCCATACATCCTTGACAAGAAGTTGGCTGTCCAGATCTTCCCCAGGAGGGAAAGCGACGGGATATGTGATCTCGCCACAGCAGCTCCAGCCATAGCCTCCATTCAGCGCGAGGTGCAGCAGGCCTTCGTGAACGTGTCAGGCCAGGACATCGTGCCGGACGTCGCCACTTTGGATATTAATATAGAGCCAATGGCGGTAGGTGCTGAGGATTTGTTGGTCGAGGTAGGTACTTCGGGCGTTCAAGGGTTTCTTTTGGGCGCACCTGGATCTTCTTCCCCTGTTCCTTCCTCTTCTTCTTCCAAGGCTTCACGGGATCTGAAGATCCTTACTCCTTCGCCTGCTGCTTCTGTGCCTCCTAAAGTAAAAGGAGGCACAGAGAGCAGAAGACCCTCCAAAAAGACGTCGTCCAAAAAGACGTCGTCTTCCTCCTCACGGAAGTCTTCGGCATCCTACTCCGGAGCAGTGAAGGCTAAGTCTGATTCTTCACATTCGAGAGGGTTGAGAAGCAAAGCTTCTAAGGAGAAGGTCCGCGCTCCGACCGAGCCAGTACCGTCTCCTGTTGCTGCCGGAACCACCCCGGTGACCCCTGCGGGGATCGCGGCACCTAGTGCCTTTGACCCCGCTACCTTTTCAGCAGGAGTCCTACAGCAAGTAGGAGAGATGGTTTGGATCGCTGGGACGAGATTTGAGCAAATGTTTGCTCAACTCTCTAGCAGCATCAACCAGTCAGGTCAATCCATCCAGGACCTCTCCAACCGTGTTTTAGAACACGATAACCGATTTGCCGGCCTGAACCAGGCCCCTCAGGCAAACTTCCGGTAGGAGTACTGGTCTGGTCCAGTTACCGCCTCATGATTCTCTTTCGGCTTTCTCTATGAACAATCCTTGGAGGGAGCAGCTTATGCTCCCTTCAAGGATGGTATGATTTCGATACCGGAGTGTGGAACAAGAAGGATCGAGGACTTCGAGTTCTACCCTCCCGGATTGACTCAGCCTTTTAATAAGGATATGCCAGGCTAACAGAGACAGCGCTCAATAGGGAGGACAAGATCCCTAGGGAGACTGTCCTGTACACAAGGGAACCATGCCCAGAGGGAGTGGGTTCACTGTCTGGAGGATTGGGATTGTTCTAATACCAAACTCCAGGCCCTCAAGAGTCCCTTCACCATTTTTGCCACGGAGGAGGAGGCTTCACTCCCCTTTACGACAAAGATGGTGGAGACGACCCTTCATGCTGTTTTGAAGGACGAACCCATTCCACAGCTCAGGGAAGTAGAACCCACTTCTCCTCTCTTCCCTGCGTTCGGAGAACTTTGGGAGAACCTGCCGGCTACTTTTACAGTAGGAAAGCTGAAACCGGACTGTGCAATGGACCAGTTCGGTGAAAAGCTACCTAGACTGCCTGATAGCCTCATTCAGGCAGAATTTGATGCAAGAACTAGGCTAGGGAGATCACTTAACTCCCTAGTCATAACGGAGATGGCTGGCCCATCCGTATGGCACGGGAGCCTCTATTCAAGATCTTGGCTAAGTCCCAACTTCAGTCAGTTCAGGCAGATGCTTACGACTTCTTCATGGCTAGAAGAAACTGCCGTAAGCATGTGTTGCAAGAAGCCACCATTCGACACGAACCGAATAGGCTTCTTGCTTCCAACATGTGGGGTGCGGACCTGTTCCCAGAATCTTCTGTGAATGAGGTGCACCACGAAGCTTCAAGGTTTAACCAAAGCCTTAGAGCTAGGTAGGGCATCTCAATCAAGAGGAAGCAGGAGAACCCCCCCCCCTCTTCTGGTAAAAAGCTGAAGAAAACCAAGAGGTTCCAGCCATACCAGAAGCCTATAAAGCAAAAGAACATTGCAATACGGCACTGTATTGAGTGGCTTGATCAAAGATTCGACATAACAATATAACGTTATCATGTGTTCAGTTTCCATTATTACAGTTTCCCTACTGAACAGTATTTTTTATTGCCTTAATCTTTATTATATATTTGTGTCTGTATAATCTTAAAATTCTGACTGTGTTACCCAATCAGTTAGCAATAAGAAATGGAAAAGATGGCATATGTATACTGGCTGATGGTTAATGAAACGATAACTTACAGAAAATGTTGAGAAAATTATCGGAACAACCCCGAATCTTTGATCAAGCCGCTCATACAGTGCCGTATTGCAATGTTCTTTTGCTTTATAGGCTTCTGGCTATACTGCTAGCGAAAGGTTACACACACATCACACAGGCAGTAAGCGCACGCTACTCAGTCGGTATTCCTTGTATGTTAGTTTCTCGTGGCTATTACTATGCAAGTTAAAAAAAAAATTTGTTTCATTCACAAACTTTGGATATAACAGTCATCATATAGAAAATGGCGCAGTGTGTTCAAGAATCAGGAAAATTGTCCAAGTTAATCCTTGTGAAGTGCATGGAATCGGTGTGTGTTGGTGAAGAAGAATTCAAATTTTATTCCTAAGTGACTACGTTTACTGGAGTGATTGTTCTTTCAAAGTGACGTGTGTAAAGTGCTGTGCTTAAGTGAAGTGGTTTTGTGTAATTTTTCATCATATAGCCACTGAGCTTTCGCATATTTTAGCATTTCAGGAAAACACTCAATACACCCATACTCAACGCTGTCACTGGGTTACTTGTTTCTCAAACAGTTACTTTTGAAAGACATGATGACACTTTGATGACATCATAATCTTATACACTGATATGAGACATTGCATTTTTTCTTCGTTAAGTTACTTATTTAGGGCACACATAATAAAAATTATCAGGAATACCGACACCTTTTATTTAGGTGAGCGAGTCAGAGACTTCTGACATGTCCAATTTAGCAGTTCTCTGGTATCATAGCAATATTTTACTAGAAATAGTGCAAAGAGGACACATTTCACTGGGCGACACGGCTTCCTTGCCCAGGAGATCGAATTTTTCCTACGTCAAAATCCTTATTTGATTAACTAATATTTGAAATAATGATTTGCGAAAAGCTAGATGTGATACAAAAAAATATAACTCTAATGTGATCACTTAGTGAGCTTAGGCTCATCTGTAAAATGTTCACCTGGTACTAACAATCGATTTACAATATTTCCTAATGAATCTATATCGTGAGGTTTACTTGATAATGCCTGTACTGTCACATTAGGGGAAAGTTTTTTTAAAACGAAAATTAATTAAAACATAGGCCTAGTTACGAGTCTCATTTAAATGAAGACAGTCATGAGACAATTGCAACAAAATGTTCATCATGTAAGAATTGTCCAGTCTGCTGTTACCAGATACTCAGTAGGTACAACTTGTTAACTGATGCCTATATAATTGGTCTAGCATACAAGTATCTCCTGACCTGAAATAAATAAAAAACAAAAAATCATCTAAGAACGCAGACTCTCATAGGAACACCTCCAGGAGTTTATGCTAATGACAGTAGAGAGGGATATATTAATGTCTCTCGATACTGATTTAATAATTGACAAAGTTGCGTCCAAGAGTGAACTATTAAAGAAAATTTTGATAATCTAAAATAAAAGTAATTCCTTTAGTTATGCCTGAGAGCCGTTTATCTGACTCATCACTAGAGAGAGAGAGAGAGAGATGAGAGACGAGAGAGAGAGAGAGAGATCAAATGCATACTTTCAATTCAAGATATACCTCCACTTCTATTTAGCTCCATCTTCAAGTGGGCCGGTCAACATCAAAAGTCCTGGGCCGAAATTTAGCCCCAGTCTGTCCCTGAGTGTATGTATGATCATTCTAAAACTATTATTCACTACCAAAATAACCATGATATTTTGTATTGAAAATGAATGTTACTTATATTTGAAACATTATTATAGTACTATCAAAATTTTGAAAGATAATCTTACTGTGAACGCTACTATAATTTGATTTTCATATATTTACGTACAATTTGTCAGCGGGCTGCCTCGCATAGATGAAAGTTGATTTCACTGATATTGGAATTACTCCATGAATAGCCTCTTGTATTATGAAGATATGACTATAATATATAAGATAAAAAATGCTTTTACGAATTTCGTTTATGTTTCGTCGCCGATAGCAAACAGCAATACTTACGATAATCTATGACAAATACCGTTTGTATGACTCCATTGTTCGGAGAAGTTATATCGATAGTACTACCAAATAATAATGAAGTACGAAGTAATTTTAGCCTTTATGTTATTACTACCGTAATTACACTACTACTATTAAAATTTCTAAAAGGTTATCGAACAATAAATGTTGCTTGAATAGGCTATTTATTACGAAGATATGACAATAATATATAAGGTGAGAATGGTTTTATTACCTTTATTGTCAGTTAATATCATAATATGAGTCTTTTAATGTATGTTGTTGGTTATCAGACCGCGGCCGAGGCTTAACCTACCGAAAAACATCACATACGCAACACGACAAACTCGCGATGCAGCGATTCATACCAGCGATGTAGCATGAGAAGCGGTCCAAGAAAAAAAACCTGTGATTAACTGAATCCGTGATTACTGATCCACGATTAAGCGATGCCTTACTGTACCTCAGGATACGAAATTAATCCGTTCCGAAGCGGCCTTCGTAACCTGATTTTTACGTATCTTGAACCACATTTTACATGTAAATTGCCTCATTCGTTCCAAGCCCAACAAAAACACTCCAGTAAATTTTATAATAAAGCTAAATTAACCAATAAATAATGAATTAGTACAACAATTTGGACCATTCAATAACTAACCTAACTGTGATTACCTGTAAATAAAGTTTATTAGTGTACAGGATAAAACAAGAAATACTGTACGTACCATATGTAGTAAGGTGTGGAACCTTACCTTTCGAGTGAGGCGATCTCCGAAAGTGGTGACAGAGGAGGAGGATAAATGGCAGAAAACATGAACACTTAACTTTACGAAACAAATTAAAAAATGGCAGAAAACACATTAACACTAAACTTTACGAAACACATTAACAAATGGCAGAAAACATTAACTTAACTTTACAAAAAAAAACTGAAATTAATTTTTTTTTTTTTTTTTTTTTTTTTTTCTTTTTTTTTTTTTTTTTTTTTTTTTTTTTTCCCCACAAAATTTCAATTTCCTCACCACTGAATGGATGCCAGTCCATTTACAGAATTTATCAAACCACCCCCGAAAAGCTTGAAGTTTTGAGTTGCCATCGATGTCCCTTCTCTGTCGTCTTCGGCCTGGGCAATCAGATCAGTGAAAATAGCGTTGGCCTTGTGGCAGATTGCCGTCTCGGTTATCATATCGCCAGCGATTTCTTTGTCCTCAATCCATAGAAGAAGCAGCCTCTCCATCTCATCATGCATGCGGCTCCTCTTGTTGGACAAAATAGTCACACCCTTGGAAGGTGCAGTTGCTTTGATGGCTTCCTTCTGCTTAAGAATGGTGCCTGTTGTTGATGGATTTCGGCCGTATTCCTTAGCAATCATACTCAACCGCATGCTAGCTTCATACTTTTTAATGATCTCCATCTTTGTCTCCATAGAAAGCATCTTCTTCTTTCCGTGAACTTCAGCAGATTTCTTGGGACCCATGACTATACGTAATTAAGTTATGTACTAATTAAGTTCTCACACAACATGATAAAGTACAAAGCGAAATCACTAACATGAATTTACGTTAACAAATGAAATCGTATATGTGAATGAACAAATTCCGCGTGCGCACGATAACAATGCTGCTACAGAGTGGCCGAATGATGTCTTTACGTAGAGCGCGGTGGGGTATATGCTGACCAATAGGAGAGCAGGATCTTATGGCAGGCATGACTAGCATCAGGAACCAATGGGAGAGCAGGAGGATGGTGGCGAGTCTACTCAGTGGCGGTGTGCAATTTTTAAAATTGTTCTCGGTGGTCCGGTGTGAATCTCGGACTTTACAATAACACCTTTCGTAACCTGAATTATTTTTGTATGCAGAGGCAAAAAATCTTCGCATTTGCTTTCGTAACTTGAGTTTTTCGCAAGTTGGGACTTTCGTATGTCGAGGTTCCACTGTACTCTTCAAGGCAGTCAAAGGAAGACTGACACGTCATGGTGTTCTATGCCTGGTTGATGACCAGCTTCCACCTTGTATACACATGAGTTGCCAGATGCCAAAGATTCCTTGCTTTACAATCTTTGATTGTTTTTAACCGGTTTTCAGCTGGCACAAGAAGATTATCCTATTGTTAAGACTGAAAGTTTGTTAGCTATGAAAAATACAGTTGATTAAATCTTTGTCATTTTGATAGCATAGCCACTGTTCGTCCTCAAAGAAGTTACACTCTCATGGGCCTCCCAGGGCTCTATAAGACAGACCAAACAATTATCCAGAATAATGCTTGTTGGCACAGTGATAGATTGTAAAGGACTCGGGACAGAGGACTCTCTCTCCTGTCCTACAATGATTACCTAGGCTCTACGTCATACTTGCACTGATGTGATAGCTTAAGTCATTGCCGTCTTCATTGCACTGGTCCGTCCAAAAAGTTCACTATTCCCCAGTATGTGCTCTGGAATTGTGTTTGACTACACATTTTTTCACCCACTTTACACGAGTCAAGCTAGGTACATAGATTTAAGACCTATTGAAAATTTTAGTTTCTAAAGATTTTAATGGGTAGGCTTATGTTTGTTTTTCAACTGGGAGCCAGTAAGCCTCTTGCAAGGTGAGAAGTTAGGAGGAGATCACTAGACTATGCTGTAATTGTTGTGCTCTTTTTGTTTCTCCAGATGGTGAAATAAATATTAGGCAATAATATTAGACAATTTTGTTACTGAAACTTATTACTACACAGTGCCCTTTTAACATTGATAGATAATTTGAAGTTACTGAAAGGGTAAATTGGGGTAGCCTAAACTTCTTTTTTATTATGAAACAGTCGTAATTGTAGTTTGCAATCATGTTTGACTTGAACCTTATTATTTACTAAAGGTCAGTACAGTGGTACCTTGAGATACGAGCAGCCTAACATACGAGTTTTTGATATACGAGCCGGAGCTCAGGCCATATTTTCGTTCAAGATACGAGCCCAAATCCGAGATACGAGCCGTGTTTCCGGAGTGTCCCGCTAGTTGGCGCGCAGGGTCGAGCATCATCCGAGAGCATCTCTCGCTCACTCGCACGTGTTACCCCCTTGAATCAAAGTGTATCTTGTGCGCTGTACTCTTTTTGCTTGATTTTTGCGTGATTACTGAACTTTTTTGTGTATTATTATGGGGCCAAAGAAAGTGAGTGCTAAGGACAATGGTGACAGGAAGAAGAGGATGATATCGATAGAACTAAAGCAAAAGGAAATAATAGAAAAAATATGAGCGTGGCACGAGTGAATGAACTCGTAAAGATCTATGACCGTAGTACATCGACAATTTGTACGATATTGAAGCAGAAGGATGCCATCAAGAGTGCTACACCAGCAAAAAGGATTAAGGACAAATATCCACGAGGAAATGGAGAAGCTTCTGCTCGTGTGGGTGAAAGAGAAGTTGGCAGGAGATACAGTGACGGAGACGGTAATATGCAGAAGGCATGGAGTATTTATGCCGACTTAGTGAAGAAAGAAAGCATCAACTTCTAAAGAGCATCAGAAGAAGCGTTTAAGGCAAGCCATGGCTGGTTTGATAATTTTAAGAAGAGAACTGGCATCCATTCAGTGGTGAGGCATGGCAAAGCTGCGAGTGCAGACGTGAAAGCAGCCAATACCTACATCCAAAAGTTCGCTGCTCTTGTTGCGAGGGAAGGCTACATCCCGCAACAGGTGTTCAACTGTGATGAAACGGGCCTATTTTGGAAGAAAATGCCACGGAGGACTACATCACAGCAGAGGAGAAGATGATGCGAGGCCATAAACCCATGAAGACCGTCTGACCCTTGCATTATGTGCAAATGCTAGCGGTGATTGTAAAGTGAAGCCACTGCTAGTTTATCATTCGGAAAATCCTTGAGCCTTCAAGACGCACAAGATACTGAAAGAAAAATTGCATGTTATGTGGCGCGCCAATGCTAGGCATGGTACGCGGCAGTTTTTTTACTGACTGGGTAAATTTCGTCTTTGGCCCTGCAGTGAAGACGTATCTGCAGAAAATAAAACTCACGATGAAAGCATTGGTCATCCTTGATAATGCTCCAGCCACCCACCTGGTCTTGAAGATGATATTCTGGAGGAGTTCCAGTTTATCAAAGTTCTCTACCTCCCACCCAATACGACTTCAATCCTACAGCCGATGGATCAGCAGGTCACTTCCAACTTCAAAAAGCTGTACACAAAGCACTTGTTCCGCCGCTGCTTTGAAGTGATGGAAACAAACAAATCTAACCCTTCGAGAAGTTTTGGAAAGATCACTACAACATCGTGATCTGTCTACGTATCATTGACTTAGCATGGGAAGGGGTAACAAAGACCGAACGTTGAACTCTGCATGGGAAAAAAGTTATGGCCTGATGCTGTTGCAGAAAGAGATTTCGAAGGGTTTGAGCCGAGACCGAGCAAGAAGAGTTGGAGGAGATTGTATCTCTCGGAAAGTCGTTGGGTCTGGAGGTAGATGAGGGTGACGTCAATGAACTCGTCAAAGAACATGAGGAGGAACTCTCAACTGAGGAGTTGAAGGAGCTGCAGATGATGCAACACACGAACGGTTCTGGAAGAGATTAACACGAGTGAGGAGGAGGAAGAGCCGGAGGAAGTGATTTCTACAGGTGAAATTAAAGAACATGCTGGCAATGTGGGAAAAGCTGTCAATTTCATTGAAAAGAAACACCAGAAAAAGTGGCAACTGGTCGTGCTTCAGCGCTTTTTAATGACACTTGTTTGTCACATTTTCGAAGCATTTTGAAAGGCAGGCAAAAGCAAAGTTCTTTGGATACATTTTTATTGAAAAGAGCTGCGAGTGAAAGTACAGAAAGTGCAGCCAAGAAGGCAAAAACAAGTGATAATAAAATATACGTAAATGTTAAGCTTAGTTTAAGTTTAAAGTTAAGTGCATTGTTTGTTTTAAGTTTTCTTTCATTAGAAATAAGGATAGTGTAGTTTTAGTTTTAAAGTTACGAAAATAGTTTTAAGTTCTAAAAAGGTGCCGTTTACGTACGTGTCTAAGAGTGCCTACATCCCTTCCCCCCTCCCTCCTCCTCGCCGTTCACCTTTGTTAGCCGCACTCGTCTGTCCAAATCAGTAAGACTATTATGTTAAATAACCTCATTTATTTCTTCATTTCATATTTTGTTATGTATTTTGGAATTATACATGTGATTTGTTATTTAAAAAACATATCTTTATTCATAATGTACAATGGTTTGGGGATTTTTCCCATAGGTCCGGAAATGGATTAAATTGAATTCAGTTATTTTAAATGGGAGAAATTCGTTTGAGATACTAGCCGATTGACTACGAGCTTGGTTCTGGAACGAATTAAAACACTCGTATCTCGAGGTACCACTGTATTTCATTTGCAGTATTTTATGATCAATGTTTTTTTTTTTTTTTTTTTTTTTACGAAATTTTGTCTCTAACCCATCTTCTTTTGTGACCCATTCTGTTTTTGTGTAAGCCAACTTAAGGCCAAAGAAAAGGTGAGAAACATATAGACTTTAAGAAAAGAACTCATAGCAAAGTTGTTGGAGGAAGTTTCATGATGATCTCATTGAGAAAATGCCTACAAGCGCTGTTGTTTAGTGAATTTAAGCCCATTAGAGGCTGGTTTGAAAAATTCAGAAAACAATGGGCATACATAATGTGCCTACTTTAGGATAAGGACAAATTTACAAAGTGGAGTGATGTAAAATATTTTGTAGAGAATTATCATCCTAACAAAGAAGTTGTAAATCCATGTCTCCAACATGTTTAATGACAATGCCATATTTAATTTTAGGTTTTCATTTTAAATTTAAAGAAAGGCCAGAAACAAATGTCTCTGGATAGTTATGTTGTGTGACAGGGGTCTGGTAAAATCAAAGAGGGGAAGTAACCTTAGATAGTGCCAGTAAAAAACTAAGAGAAGTAACCCCAGATAGGTCCTTGATACCTGAATTCCTTCTGGAGGAGATTCCCCTCCTCTTTGTCTTCCATACACTAACAGGTGTTTTTTCCATAAAGGTAAGAGTGATGTTAAGTGTTTATTTAGTCATTTCATTAATCATTTATATTTATTTCTCATTGTTTTTCTGTATGTAAAACTCTTTATTCCCAATATATTATATATTTTTAATATAAAGGGTTTGGTTTTCGTATGTTTTGGTCTTTTCGTGGAGGTTCTGGAACAGATTATGTACAAAACCGAGGTTCCACTGTACCTGAATTCCAGGGATTCAGACTCCTCCAAAAAACACTTGTTGCTCTTCCTGGGCTCCATCCGTGATGAACCTTCTTCGTAGGTTATTGTGCATCGTTTAACATGAAGAGTTCTCCAAACATAATCCTCTTCAGTTATTTTCTTTTCATATTTTACAAAATTTGCTCAGTGGCGTTAAATCTACAACACGCCATTATTTAAGATATTCCCTCTTATCTTCCATGTCCTATCACAGGAGATATCAGTATTTAGGATATCATTCTCATTAATTGTTGTCATGTAATTTGTCTAATATTTCCTGTTTTTACAAAATATTTGCTATTGATTTATTTAGAAATTTTCACCTTTTCATTTATTTCAAGTACCAAGAGTATACGTAGTCTACAGTTATTAGACTTGCTAGTTATCCTTGTAACTGTTACAATCCCTCAAATCCATAGCTTCCTGAGATGGAAAGGTAAATGAGACATTCCCTTGTACATAGTTGTGGTGTGGCATACCCTTGCTAACTTTGTTCAAATCTATCTCTTGATAACTTCGAGGTGTATTTTTTTCACACATTTGCATTCCCAATGTGTTTGTGATTTTTTAACTATATGTAGTATGTCATCACAAATGAAAAACTTATAAAATTATGCGGTAGTATCTTGATGCAGATAGGAATAAAGGTGAGGTGGTTAAAAGTTGACTGACTGAGAGGTCAATTAGCTAAGGTGGAAAGGGCAGAAAAACAGACATAAAGTGAATAGTGTGTGTTGGTAGAGTGGCACTTTCAACACCTGTTTTTATTCTTTATTTCTTCTATTTCGTTCCCACAGAACTTATTTAACTTATTTTGATTAGATTTGTATTGTCTCCTATATCGTAGTACGTATGTGGTAAAAATCCAAAATAAGTAAACGCTGTTTTAAGAAATAACTCTTATGTACAGTGTCACAGGAAACACTGATTTGTAACTCGCCGTTTCTCAAAGGGTGTCCTTTTCCCTAACTTACCAATTCCTAGCAAGATAAAACATAGGTTAAGTGGGAATCAGCTTTTGTGAATAGTGAGATAGTACGTATCTGTTATGGAAAGTGCCTCAATAGCCAAACAACTACAAACATATAATTGGCAATTCTGGACCTACTCTTGTCATGTTTGGGTTTGTAGTAATGTTTTTGTACAAAGCAACAATATTGCTGTCTAGTTATAGATATGTTTGATCTATTGAGGAAGTTAGGATTGCATGAGCAATATGATCTTTTCATATACATATATTGTCCCCTGATCCTTTTTAGGTTTCATTTCATTCTCCATATGTTAAATTTTTATGGCTTAGTCAAGTAGTTGGTTGGTTTAAGCACTATATATTGTGCCCTATATGAAAAAAGATTTTGCACTGTACATTCTGAATAGTATTTAATTAGAAAAATCGCACTTAGTAATTATAATTATTTGGTAGATCTGCATGATTTGCAGTAGCTCATATATACTGCATAAGGTAGTTTCCTCAGATCACAGAGTATTTTTTGTTTTTGAAGAAAAGCTAATCCATAGTGATGTCAGTGTTCTCATATATTTTTTGAGAGGAAACTTTTGGCGAATTCAATACCAAATGTGGTCTTAGATTTGAAAGTAGCTGTTTAAGATTTTTTGGTTCAGTGATACAGTAGTACCTCGAGATACGAAATTAATCCGTTCCGAGGCGCCCTTCGTATCATGAGTTTTTTCGTATCTGGACCACATTTTTACATGTAAAATGGCTAATCCGTTCCAAGCCCTTCAAAAACACCCTAGTAAATTTCATAATAAAGCTAAATTGACCTATAAACAATGAAATACTACAACAATTTGGACCATTCAATACGATACTTAACCCTTAAACGCCGAATGGACGTATTAAACGTCGAGTCAAAATGTCTCCCGTATGCCGAATGGACGTACCATACATCGACTAAAAAAAATATTTTTTTAAATTCGCGGAAAAAAATACTTATAGGGCTACCAGCCGAAAAACTTTTGAATCACGCGCCTTGTGGGATGCTGGGAGTTCACGGATCGAGGTGTTGTTTTTGTTACAATCGTTACGCAGGCGCGCAAGCGCGAATTTCTTTCTTGCCGCATAAAAAGTTATCTGTGACACATCTCTGAAATTATTTCGTCACTTTGACATAATTTTTGTACCATTTAAATTAGCCGTTATATGAAATATTATATATGGAAATGTGCGCATTTTTATGTAGAATACAACTAAAAAATGCTCATGATTGTAGCGTTCATCAGTTCTGAGATATTTTTATATAAATAACGATGTGCCAAAATTTCAACCTTCGGTCAACATTGACTCTACCAAATGGTCAAAAAACGCAACTGTAAGCTAAACTCTTATATTTTAGTAATATTCAATCATTTAACCTTAATTCTGCAACTAAGTGAAAGTCTCTAGCACAATTTATTTCGATTTATGGTGAATTTATGAACAAACTTTTTTCCTTACGTCCGCACGGTAACTCTTCCGAAAAAATCATACATGTGATTGTGGTAATGTTTGCACCATTTTAAAATTAGCCGTTACATAAAGTTTTTTGTTTATATATGAAAATGCGCAATTTCATGTGCACAATACAACTAAAGACAACCCATGGTTGTAGCTTTTATCAATTTTGAAATATTTTCATATAAAAAATAAGTGACAAATTTTCAACCTTTGGTCAAATTTGACTCTAACCGAAATGGTCAAAAAAACGCAATTGTAAGCTAAAACGCTTATATTCTAGTAATATTCAAGCATTTACCTTCATTTTGCAACAAATTGGAAGTCCCTAGCACAATATTTCGATTTATGGTGAATTTTATGAAAAAAAAAAAAAAAATTTTCTTTACGTCCGCGCGGTAACTCTTTCCGAAAAAGTCATACGTGCGATTGTGGTAATGTTTGCACCATTTTAAATTAGCCGTTACATAAAGTTTTATATATGAAAATGTGCGCAATTTCATGTAGAATACAACAAAAAATAATTGAAGGTTGTAGCTTTTCTCATTTTTGAAATATTTGCATATAAATCACGATAAATAGAAAAAAACCACGTTCGGTCAACTTTGACTCTACCGAAATGGTCAAAAAACGCAATTGTAAGCTAAAACTCTTACAGTCTAGTAATATTCGGTCATTTATCTTCATCTTGAAACAAATTCGAAGTCTCTAGCAAAATATTTAGATTTTTGGTGAATTTAAAAAAAAAAAACTTTCCTTCCCTCCGCGCGCGATTCTCTGCCACGAATCTCCGAAATGTGTAGGTCCCATTCTCGGAATATTTGCTCCGTTTCATATTAGGCATTTCATAGAGTTTTATATATGAAAATGTGCGCAATTTCATGTAGAATAAAACGAAAAATATTTGAAGGTTGTAGCTTTTCTTATTTCCGAAATAATTGCATATAAAAAATATATATATAAAAAAATCGACATTCAGTCAACTTAACTCGTCAGATATGGTCGAAAAACTGCAATTTTTTGTTTAAAGTTAATTACTCTTAACAGTAATAGTAATATTCAATCATTGTCTTCATTTTGAAAGAAATTGGAAGTCTCTAGGACAATATTTAGATTTTATGGTGAATTTTTAAAAAAAATATTTGTTTACGTCCGCGAGTTACGAATTCATGCATTATTTTGTGATAATAGTTTTCTCTGTGTTGCTTTTTATCGTTTTTTTCAATGTGTTATTAACCAAAATGATCGCAATTTAGTGTACATTACAAAAAAAAAAAAAGTAATTTGTAACCTTTAACCATTTTGCGCACAGCACGATTTGAATACAATTATATATGAAATTTCGTTTTTTGACCTGTCCCATATATCGCATTATTTATATATGATAATGATAATTTTTTCATTTTTGTTGGATGGTTGCATACTAAACCTCAGCCAATGACAAAAAAAAGGAGCCAAAAATGAACTCTTCATCTTGAAAACTTAGCATGCTGTGATTTTTTGAAAAAAATATTTTTTCCGCTTCTGCACTCACTCTGAAACACCTCCGGCACACGGGAGACATTTTTTTTTTTTACCGCTTCGGCGTTTAAGGGTTAATAATAAAAATGCAAAACCTGTAAATAAAGTGTATATTAACACTCTTACGCCTAAGCGGTAAAAAAAAATTAAAAAAAAAGTCTCCCGTGTGCCGGAGGTGTTTTCAGAGTGAGCGCGGAAGCGGAAAAAATATTTTTTTCAAAAAATTACAGCGCGGTTAGTGTTCAAGATTAAGAGTTCATTTTTGGCTCCTTTTTTTTTGTCATTGGCTGAAGTTTAGTATGCAACTATCAGAAATGAAAAAAATTATCATTATCATATATAAATAAATGCGATATATGATAGCGCAAAACAAAATTTCATATATAATTGTATTCAAATCGCGCTGTGCGCAAAACGGTTAAAGGTAACAAGTTACTTTTTTTTCTTTGTAATGTACACTAAATTGCAATCATTTTGGTATATAACACATTGTAAAACGATAAAAGCAACACAGAGAAAATATTATCACAAAATAATGCATGAATTCGTAACGCGCAGACGTAAACAGATATTTTTTTCAAAAAATTCACCATAAATCTAAATATTGTCCTAGAGACTTCCAATTTCTTTCAAATGAAGACAAATGATTGAATATTACTATACTGTAAGAGTATTAGCTTAAAAAAATGCAGTTTTTGACCATATCTGACGAGTTAAAGTTGACCGAATGTTGAATTTCATATATACATATTTTTTATATGCAATTATTCGGAAATAAGAAAAGCTACAACCTCCAAATATTTTTCGTTTTATTCTACATGAAATTGCGCACATTTTCATATATAAAACTCTATGAAATGCCTAATAATGCACGGAGTGAACAGGAGCAAATATTCCGAGAATGGTACATACGCATTTCGGAGATTTGTGGCGGAGAATCCGCGCGCGGAGGGAAGGAAAGATTTTTTTTTAAATTCACCATAAATCTAAATATTTTGCTAGAGACTGTAAGAGTTTAGCTTACAATTGCGTTTTTCGACCATTTCGGTAGAGTCAAAGTTGACCGACGTGGTTTTTTTTTTTCTATTTATCGTGATTTACATGCAAATATTTCAAAAATGAGAAAAGCTACAACCTTCAATTATTTTTTGTTGTATTCTACATGAAATTGCGCACATTTTCATATATAAAACTTTATGTAACGGCTAATTTAAAATGGTGCAAACATTACCACAATCGCACGTATGATTTTTTCGGAAGAGTTACCGCGCGGACGTAAAGAAAATGTTATTTTTTTCATAAATTCACCATGAATCGAAATATTGTGCTAGAGACTTCCAATTTGTTGCAAAATGAAGGTAAATGCTTGAATATTACTAGAATATAAGCGTTTTAGCTTACAATTGTGTTTTTCGACCATTTCGGTAGTCAAAGTTGACCGAAAGTTGAAATTTTGGAAATTATCGTTATTTATATGAAAATATCTCAAAACTGATAAAAGCTACAACCATGGGTTGTTTTTTAGTTGTATTGTGCATGAAATTGCGCACATTTCCATATATAAAACTTTCTATAACGGCTAATTTTAAAATGGTGCAAAATTACCACAACGCATGTATGATTTTTTTCGGAAGAGTTACCGCACGGACGTAAGGAAAAAAGTTTGTTCATAAATTCACCATAAATCGAAAATATGTGCTAGAGACTTCCAATTAGTTGCAAAATTAAGGTAAATGATTGAATATTACTAAAATATAAGAGTTTTAGCTTACAATTGCGTTTTTTGACCATTTTGGTAGAGTCAAAGTTGACCGAAGGTTGAAATTTTGGCACTTATCGTTATTTATATGAAAATATCTCAAAACTGATGAAAGCTACAATCATGAGTATTTTGTTGTTGTATTCTACATAAAAATGCGCACATTTTCATATATAATACTTTATGTAACGGCTAATTTACAATGGTACAAAAATTATGTCAAAGTGACGAAATAATTTCCGAGATGTGTCACAGATACTTTTTAGTGCAGCAAGAAAGAAATTCGCGCTTGCGCGCCTGCGTAACGATTGTAAACAAAACAACACCTTGATCCGTGAACTCCCAGCATCCCCCAAGGCGCGTGATTCAAAAGTTTTAGGCTGGTAGGCCTATAAGTATTTTTCCGCGAATTTTTAAAAAAAACTTTTGTAAGTCAACGTAAAATACGTCCAGTCGGCGTAAGAGGGTTAGTGTACAAGAAATATTATTACTGTAACGTAAAATGTGGAAGCTTACCTTTTGAGTGAGGCTTCTCCGAAAGTAGCGGCAGATGAGGAGGAGGACAAATGGCAGATACGTACACTTAACTTTACGAAACACATAAAAAAATGTCAGAAAATCAAACTAAACTTTACAAACACATTAACAAAATTGTAACATTTAACTTTACAAAAAACTTAAAATAAAATTTATTTTGTCTGTTTTTGCTTTTTACATTTCTTTTTACTTTTTGATACTTTACGTAATTTCAATTTCTTCACCACCGAATGGCTGCTAGTCCGTTTACGGAATTTTTCGAACCACCTATGAGAAGCCTTGAACTCTGGGGTTGCCGTTGATGTCCCCTCTCCGCCGTCGTCTTCGGCTTGGGCAATCAAATCGCCGAAAATAGCGCTGGCCTTCTGGCAGATTGCCGTCTCAGTTATCGTATCGCCATCGATTTCTTTGTCCTCGATCCATACAAGAAGCAGCCTTTCCATTTCATTATGCACATGGCTCCTCTTGTTGGACAAAATAGTCACGCCCTTGGAAGGTGTAGCTGCTTTGATGGCTTCCTTCTGTTTAAGGATGGTGCCTATCGTCGACGGATTTTGGCCGTATTCCCTAGCGATCACACTCAACCGCAAGCCAGCTTCATACTTTTTTATTATCTCCATTTTTGTCTCCATAGAAAGCATTCTCTTCTTTCTGTGAACTTCAGCAACTTTCTTGGGACCCATAACTAATATGTACTGTACGTAATTAAGTTATGTATGTAGTACATATACTAATTAGGTTCTCACAACACGATAAAGTAGCACAACGAAATCACTAACGAATTTACGATACTAAACGAAATCGTTGGACCGAACGAATGCCGCATACGTAGGATAAAGTCTCGGGTGCGAAGTGGCCGAGCGAAGGTACGCCACCATGTAAGATGCATGATGGGAGGGATGCTGTCCAATAGGAGAAGATCTCATGGCTTGGCTAGCATCAGGAACCAATGGGAGAGCAGGAGGATGGTGGCGAGTCTACTAGAACTAAGATGGCGGCGCGCGGCACGAGTTTCAAAATTGTTATCGGGTGAATCTCGGACTTTCAGAAACCTTTCGTATCTTGAAAACTTTTCGTATGTAGAGCAGTAAAATTTTTCGTGTCAGCTTTCGTATCTCGAGTTTTTCGTAAGTTGAGCCTTTCGTATCTCGAGGTACCACTGTATAATTGTGTGAACAGTTATTTAATAGCTAACAATTGTTCCTTGAAATATGTTCATGTTTGTACTATTTAGTATGCACCTTTCCAGAAAAATTGCTTATATTTATATTCAGTAGTGCCTCAGGATATGAAATTAATCCGTTCAGAAGCGGCCTTCGTAACCTGATTTTTCTGTATCTCGAACCACGTTTTACATGTAAATTGCCTAATTCGTTCCAAGCCCTAAAAAAACACCACAATAAATTTTATAATAAAGCTAAATTGACCAATAAATAATAAAATACAACAATTTGGACCATTCAATGACTAGCATAACCATGACTGTGGAACTGTAAATAAAGTGTATTAGTGTGCAGGGTACAAGAAGTACTGTACATACATGTACGTACATATGTAGTAGTGTGGAACCTTACTTTTCGAGTGAGGCGATCTCTGAAAGTGGCGACAGAGGAGGACAAATGGCAGAAAACATGAGCACTTAACTTTACAAGACACATTTAAAAATGGCAGAAAACTTTAACACTAAACTTTATGAAACACATTAACAAATGACAGAAAACATTAACACTAAACTTTACAAAAAACTTAAAATTTAATTTCTCCTTTTTTTTGTCTTTTTATTTTTACATTTTTTTTTACTTTTTTATATACTTTATATTTTTTACAAAATTTCAATTTCTTCACAACTTTCAACTTTCTGTTTTTTCGTATCACTTGGATCTTCCTGTTTGCTTACTACTAAAGGCCTCTTTAAAAAATAAGTATCCAAGGAAGATTGCTTCTGCCTGCTTTTCACAATGTTCCTGAAACGACTCGGGCAAACGTCATCGAACTGCGCAATCATTCGACCTGTGTAACCCTTTTCGGGGTGTGTCTTTTTTACAAATGATTGAACTTTATGAAAAGCAGCTAGAGCATCCTTAATTCTGCCGTTGTCATAGGGTCCTCCTCCTCTTCCTCGTCACTGCTAGAGAACTCTTCTTTAATAACATTTTGTTGCATGGCCTCCAACTCCTTCAGGTCATCCATCGTAAGCTCCTCTTGGTGCTCCTGGAGAAGGTCCAAGTGCAACTATCTCGTCAAGATCTGGTTGCGAAACAGTTTCAGGATCGTCAACTGTTTCTGAATCTGCATCAGCTTCGCTCACGTTGAATCCCTCGAAGTCTCGGGCGGATACGGCATCAGGTGAGAGTTTCCTCCGCGAAGAATTCAAGGTTTGCCTCAAAACCTCCTGCCAAGCTTGATCAATGAGTTAGATGCATATGACAAACATTGAAATGCTCCTTCCCAAATTCACACAAGGTGAGATTTGTGGTATCGGTGATGTTGAAACATCTCTTGAAAAGATGTTCGATATCACTGCTGGTCCATGGGCTGGAGGAGAGGGGTGGTGTTAGGCGGAAGATAAAGAACCTTTATAAAAGAATACTCCGATAGGATATCTTCCTCGAGGCCAGGAGGGTGAACAGGGCTATTGTCCAACAACAGCAGGCATTTCAGAGGGAGGCACTTCTCTTCCAAGAATTTTTTCACTGTCAGGCTGAAACAGATTTACCCACTCGGTGAACAAGTCTCGTTACCCAGGCTTACGCATTAGCCCTCCACATCACCCCCCCCCCCCTGTGTGAAAGTTTCTCCTTTAGCACTTTGTGTGCCTTGAAGGCTCGAGGAGTCTCGTAATGATAGACAAGTATGGGCTTGACCTTACAATACCCACTGGCGTTGGAACAAAGTGCGAGCGTAAGCCTGTCTTTCATATGCTTATGCCTGGGTAGCTTCTTTTCTTCTCTTCCTCCGTGATGTATGTCCGACGAGGCATTTTTTTTTTTCAAAAAAGGCTAGTCTTGTCACAGTTGAAGACTTGCCAAGAACTGTGGCCTTCCTTGTTTGATTGTCATCTTGTTGGACGTCTTAATAAAGGCTTCAGCTGCTTTCATGTCTGAGCTGGCAGCCTCCCCATGCCGCACCACCGAATGGATGCCAGTCTGTTTACGGAATTTATCAAACTACCCCCGAGAAGCCTTGAAGTCTGGGGTTGGCATCGATATCCCTTCTCCTCTGTTGTCTTCAGCCTGGGCAATCAGATTACCAAAAATAGCGCTGGCCTTGTGGGAGATTGCCGTCTCCGTTATCGTATCACCAGCGATTTCTTTGTCTTTAATCCATAGAAGAAGCAGCCTTTCCATCTCATCATGCACGTGGCTCCTCTTGTTGGACAAAATAGTCATGCCCTTGGAAGGTGTAGTTGCTTTGATGGCTTCCTTCTGCTTAAGGATGATGCCTGTTGTCGACGGATTTCGGCTGTATTCCTTAGCGATCACACTCAACCGCATGCCAGCTTCTTACTTCTTAATCATCTCCATCTTTGTCTCCATAGAAAGCATTCTCTTCTTCCCGTGAACTAAAGCAACATTCTTGCGACCCATGGCTAATTAAGTTAATTAAGTTCACACACAACACAATAAAGTATACAAGTACTAGAAAGCGAAATCACTAACATGAATTTGCGTTAACAAACGAAATACGTATATGTGAACGAACGAATTCCGCGTGCGTACGATAACGCTGATGCGACAAAGTGGCCAAAGGATGTTTTTGCGTAGAGGCATGATGGGATAGATGCTGACCAGTAGGAGAGCTGGATTTTACGGCGGTGACTAGCATCAGGAACCAATGGGAGAGTGGGAGGATGGTGGCGAGTCTACTGAGTTAGCGGCGCACGAGTTTTAAAATTGTTCTCAGTTCCGTCGGGCGAATCTCGGACTTTACAGTACCCCCCTTTCGCAACCTGAATTATTTTTGTATACAGAAGCAAAAAATTCTTTGTCTTTGCTTACCTTTATGAATGAAATTTCTGCCGTTTCTATTTTTACGATTTGTGTCATCAGTTAATATAATTTGTTCTATTATTCTGGAGTTATATTAATTAAAGGTGGGTTATTATAGGTGGCACACTCAAGTATGAAATATCTATTGAACTGGTTAAGTCTGTTGTTTCTGTTATGTTCATGCTTGTGTTGCCAATAGTTAAATGTATTTTGTTCAGATGCTCTGGAAGTATGGAACTAGAATTGGGTTACTATAAGTAGTGCAATTCAACTGTGAAATACACCATCATTGATGTTGGGGAAATAGGATACTTGTGCTGAATTGGATAGAACACTTAATTTTTGTTGCCATAAGTTTTCTAGGTTTCACATGCAGTTTTTTCCTTTGCCTCCTACTTTCTCAGTCAGGAGAAGCGCATACAAAAGTATAACCAGTGTATTTTTGTACTCAGTTTTTATAACTGCTTTGGCAACTATGCTTTAATAGCTAGAGGAAGGTAAAGATTATACTAGTTGAGTCAACATTTTTAGCATGACTAGAAGGTTGTGACTTGTGAAATAATTGCTTTAATTAGGTGATTTTTTTTTCTCAGGATTCTGCTGATCATCCTGATTTACCACAGCTCAATGTTATAATCTGCATTGTCGCTAGGTATTTCAGTCAAGAGGATCTTGCTGATGGATGAGATTCGTATGATGTGATGTGAAGTTCTGTATTAGGATTAGTGATTACAGTATGTTATCAATGTAATAAAAAATTTTCTGATTACATTTTAATTTCATAATCTTTGCACAGTCATCTCCCTTTATAAAGAAATCATCAGTTTGTAATAAGAATGTTTGAATTTTATACTCAAGAAATTTCATGGTAGACATATTTTTGTATTGCAGAAATAGAGATTTCATATTTTCTGCTTTATTAGACTGTTGTTATAGAGTATTTTACAAAAAGTTAACATTGAATGCTTTTGAAACAGCACCCTTCTCCAGAATCTTTTCAATAGAAAAAGTTAATGGATTACCCTAAGTATTTCCTGGAAGAAGTAAATCTGTATCTTCTTGTCATGTTCACGTTTAAAAGTTGGGTAGTATGGATGGTTTGGTCCTCCTAACCTTGGTTCTGGATGTGGGTGTTATGGTGGTGTGGTGTGGAGGTAGAATCCGATACAGTGGACCCCTGTATTCATGTTCTCCAGATTTGCAGATTTCTCTTGGGAAAATTTCCCCGCATTATTCACGGAAAATTTGCCTATTCGCAGTATTTATCTGAGAAATATGCAGAATTTTTTTTTTTTTTTTTTTTATCAATTTCATCATAAAACATGCACATTTTCGTGATAAAACTTAAGAAAACCAAGTATAAAAATGTTTAGAGGGTTTTCCTTGAGTTTTAAATAACAAAATTGGCTGTTTTCAGCATTTTTATAGGGGTTCCAAATATTCACAGATTCTAACTATTCGCGGGGTCTGGTACACATCCCCTCTGAATACGGGTGACCACTGTACTTTGTTCTTTTATAGTTTTCTTCTTTGTTGTACCATTTCATAACCATTTTCTGTTGATTTGATTCAAATAAATTATCATGTTTGCTAAATCAACAAACTGATACTTTTTTTGTTTGATGGATATCTATTGGGAGATGCTATTAAAATTATGAGGAAGTGCAAACCTTTCAACATGTTTATTGTATGCATAAGCTGTGTTGACTTTTTTTCATTTTGTGTTTTAACCACATTTAAGTTATTCGGAATGTGTTTTCTGGATACTATGGTACTGTATTTATTTTGTATAGTGTGTGAAGTTCTTGTTTAATTATGCTTAGTAATCACATTGAATAGGGATAAAAAGATACTAAATTTGGAAGGGAAGTAATTCTGTCAGTTATTCTCATGGAGGATTTATCAAGTTGAATATATGTTGTAAACTATATTGTTAAGTATGTATTTCATATAATTTTAATGTGGAGAGGGAAACTTTTATATTGATATGTAATTGAATATTTTATAGCTTTTTTATTCTGTATTGGCATTTTTCTAGTTCTCATAAGTTACCATGTTAATGAATTACAGATTTAAGTAAAGTGACAATGATTAAATAGATTGAATAGATTGACAGGTAAAGAAATCTTTTCCAATGCACTTGAATTTGTATAGCCTGAACTTTATCATTTATAAAAATTAATTTTTTCCAATGATGTGTTTTATGTTTTTCCCTCTAAAATTAAATATAAGGTAACATTTTATATTTCTGGTTAGCCCATTCAAGAAATCCTGTTATGGTTGAAGAGATTGATGGAAATTTTTAGGCAGCCATTTTTGCCAGTTAAAAAGAATAATACTACATCCAATTAAGTTGATTTGAGATGAGGTGTTTTCCACAAAATGAAATTTTTTTAATTAAAGGGGAAATGAAAAAGCAACTTCCATTTTATACGTTGCAAGGCTGTAAAAAGTACATAAATCAATAAAAAGTACCAAATCACATGAGGAATGTTGAACTATATGAAATAATATAAGAGATTTACTTCATGAAATCATTTACTACTATAAAGATGTTGACAATATTTTGTTATGTACTTACATGTCGTTTGGCTGCAGTTTACACTGCACAATGTATATATTGATTTGAGTCCAACTTTCAATCAACCATAACAAACAGAAATCAATGAAAAGGGCCAAATCACTTAAAAACAAATATTAGAAATACAAAATAATATTCATGTATAGTAAAATAATGTATTTACACAATAAAACCGTTCAAAAGCTTCAAAGTCTAAAAAGTATTGTTGTAATACGTGATATTCAACTTCTAGTGTTCTGCCACTTGACAGTATTAGTTCTTGGAAGTGAATTCAAAATGTGCTTGCATGCCTGTTATTTGCAGTGTCTTATTTGAAGTAGTGCCATGGTTTTGGAGAAAGTTTCTAGTGCTATTCTGTTGGAACAGCTTATTTCTCTTTGGATTGAATAGCAAACTCATCAGCTTATTCTATAAGACAGCTGTTGATTCAGGGAAAAGTGTTTTCTTTGTTTGAAGACCTCAAGAAGTTACTTGGTGAGGAAGACAGAATTCAAGGAAAGGTCAGGATGGTTTGTGCAGTTCAAACAGCGATCCAAGTCGAAAGTGTATCAGCTGGGGAAATGGCAGCATCCTAATTCCCTGCCATGTTTGTAAAGATTACCAAGGAGAAGCAGTTATTTTCCAGAACAAATGCTTTTTTTCCGGGCCAGACCTTTCTTTATGGGAAGAAAATACTATACCACTCATTCATCACCAAGTAATACCAGGCTTCAAGGTTGGAAAAGACTGTTTGACCCTTTTGTTGGGAGGCGGTTGCTCAGGTGACTTTTAAGCTAAAGTTGTAGAAGATGTATCATGGAGAATCTTTTTGGGTTGAATACTGTTACCAAAACTCTTTTCCTGTTGTATAAAAGTCAAATCCCAAGGCTTAGGTGACAGTCATTATTTTGAGAATTGGTTCTTTGACCACTTTGTACCAGCGGTGAGAAATATTACAAGGAAAGGCAGCTCCTTCAAGATTCTTATTTTGGACAGTGCTCCTGGCAACCCACAAAGTATTGTTGATTTTCATCTGAATATCTTTGTTGTTTACCTACCTCCCAGGGCTCATTGCCATTTTCAGGTAATAACACTTTCAGTGAACATTTAAGTAGGTAGTAGATGCAAGGAATATGAATCTCAGATTAACAAACCCTGTATGTAGTTTGGAAGGAGTACAACATCTACAAGACATATGAATAGAAATGCCACTTGGAGGGAAATTTCATCCATGGGTGTGAAAAGCACCTGGAAAAGCTGGGTTCTCTCGATTTCTTCATGATTTCAAGGGCTTTGCCAAGGTGGACATGAATAAAACCTTTGTGACATTGAGCAGTGGGCTCACAATGGACTTAGATGAGGAGGCTATTGTCTTGTTATTTGTAACAGACAAGCAGCCACTGATGAACAGTGAGCTTTGCTCACATTGCCAAAGCCCTTGCACTGTTTGAGAAGCTGGGCCTTGATGCTGAATGCTTTGTTATGGTAATGAGGGAAATTCAAGACAGTTTCTTGCTGGATAATTTTGAATCAAAGAAGCAACAGAGTTCAGGGTACTTGCTACAGGTTACTACTTATTAATCCAATAAATAAGAAATTAAACCCTCCACATCATTTATGTAGTTTCATCCTTTTCTTTTAACTTTCTTCTCCAGCCCATCAAGCACACTGATGTCACTCGTCAGTTAGGTGTACCCACATATTTGTTTTATTTTTCATATTCTTAAACTAGTATGTAAGTATATTTTTACTGTATGAAAATGACAGCAAAATATTCAACTATCTAATGACTTGCTGTACTTTACAGTATAAGCGATGATTTGAGGTTGTGTTTACTATATATGTAGTATGGTATACATGTAATTTTTTTAGTCTGTAAAAGGAGCAGTAAAGAATGTGAAAGTTCTAACTATATATCTGTTTGTTAAATACCAGCTCTGTTATGCCCAATTTTTGTAGCTGCACTCTCGTGGAGGATAAAAGAGGCTAGCTTTACTTCTAGTCAAGGCAGAATTTTTGTTGCCTCAACATGAGTGAAATGGGATGGAGCAAAAACTTATTCTTACAAAATTTTTTATTTTTGCTCTTTTCACACAAATTTGCTCCAATTATCATCACACCAAAATAATTATCAGAGTAGAATTCCACATACGTAGTGTTTTGAGTTTTTTATGATATTTATAGCAGGTTGGCCAAGGCATGGCCACCTATTGCAATACTACCACTTGAGAGATATAAGATCCTTTCAAGGGTTTGACCAGACAGTTAGATGTTGGATACTATTTCTATTTAATGAGAAGAAATTGTAACTGCTCTGGGGCTACTTCAAGGGTTGATGAATCATGCAGATGGTTCTTCCAAAATCAAAGTATGTATTGTGATTTAGTCTTGGATAGTAACATGATGTAACTGTTCAGTGGCTGTTTCAGGGGTTGATGAATCATCTAGGAGTAGGCCCTCCCAAAATCAGACCAATGTGACTTAGCCTTTTTAATAATAATAACTTCAAGGGTTAATGAATCATCTAGGAGAAGGCCCTTCCAAAATCAAAACATTGTGCCTTCGTCTTGGCTAGTGATTATAGTCTCTATACTAAGGGTACCTACACTTGGTACACTTTATTTTCAGTTTGATTTTCCTCTTGTTTTTCTATGGTGTTTTGAACAGGCTTCATAGAGGAGCCAAAGATGCTTGGGTGCTTATCATTTTACATATTTGCATAATGCCTTGTTAGTATTTAATTTTAATTAATGGCATACCTTGGATTAAAAGTTCAGACTTCATTTAAATCATATCAGATTACTGTTTTTAGTTTTATTAAACTGAATTAGGATAGTGAGAGGTACAATGTGTTCCTTTTCTTTCATAAGGAAATAAATCATGCATTTCATAATGAATTGCCATTGCTTGGCTTCCAGCCTAAATTTCGTATTCCATTCCATTTACAGTATTATGAAGTGAGTTTTTCAAGGAGTGATTTCATGTTTAGGGTTAGCCAGTGATATTGAAGAGAGATGGAGTATTTGTCATCACAGTCCTCTACAAGATTGTCTTCGCTGTTGTTCACTTGAATATAAGGTTGTAATGTTATTCGTCTGTGAGCTCTGCTGGGAAGGTGATGCAAACCATATTGTTGTTTAAGTCATCTACGAGCTGCCACTTGACTCCAATTCTTATCTGTAAAACATGAAGATTATGTATTACTGTAGTTACTGTTTAAGTAAATGAGGAGAGATAGCATACATCAAAGTCTCAGTTCTGTAGCAGAAATATAGTGTAGATCTGTTTGTCATTTTAGTGATGAGAAAGTCATTATTTCAGTGAAGGAAGAGATAGAGCTCTGGAAATGTAGGAATTCAGAGAGTTCTAGACTCTAAGAGGATAACGAGTCATACAGTGGGGAGGCAGATACAGAATTTTGAAGCAGAAGCTGGGTTAGTACTTCAACAGACTGCTCAGCACTAATTTGTATGAAGGATGATATAAGAAGGAAAGTGTACACTAAGTATGGCCGGCCCCCTATGCACACACACATGTATGAATTGAAATGTTGCAAAGCTGATGATCTAAACATTTCCACTTCATTGGGACAGGCTTAGCCAGGTCTGTAACATGATTTCTTCATTAACTGTATGAGAGAGTTCCCGAATTTTAATGTTCTATGATTGTAGTAAAATCTGAATGATTATTAAGGAGATAGTAGAAAGAGCAGTCTTGGTGGCACTGCATAGTAAAGGTGCTGTTGCATTCCACATGATAAATGTAATTACCTCAATCTTTAGATATACTGCATGTGAATGGCTGGAACTAAGAAAAAGTAAAAAGACCTTGGATGGGGAGAAAGTTGTGGAAGAACGGGAACACGGAACACTACCAAATAACTGGAAAAACCCATATGTTCCACCAGCTGTAAAGTAAATGTCTTTTAAAAAATCCAGCGGAGAATAAATAGTGAAGGCGGATTCACAACACTTAGAGGCTAAGCATGACAGCCATCTTGTGAACTTAGTTTAAATCCATTCAGATCAAGGAAGGATGCTGTCACCTTCGTAGCACTTTTTGTCCTTAAGGATTTTTCAGTATACTTTGTAAATGATTAAGAAGAGGAATCAGGTTGGTCAGATGTTTTATTGACACCTATACTCGTTTTGGTACTGGCCAAAGAATGGTACTATACAAGTGAATAGCAGACATGCTACCATCCAAGTGAAAGCAAAGGAAAGTATATTAGGGGTTTTGATATGGTTTCATTTAAGATGCCAGGTAGAATTTTAAATGGGAAAGGTCATCATACTTTTTATGTGTAAGAGTAATTTCTCGTAGATTTGAAAAAAAAATGGAAGCGAGGTATAAAGGGTGTTTATCGCTGCTAGAATATTGAAAGCCTGTTTTGATATAGGGATTGTAAATTTCAAAGAAAAATTTTTTGATAACTAGGAATATATCATTACACCAAATTATGTTTGTTCCTGCAGCTGCTGTAGTAGTACTGGAGTGGATGGAAAAAATATGCACGTATAGAAGAGGACTCCATGGTTAGCTTAAAATTTAAAAACTAGGAAGAGTATTTTGTGCAGTTTGTCAGAGAAACTTAGAATTTACCTGCTTGCAAAAATAGCAAGCAGTATATCATTACAATTTTAACAAAATGATACACTACTGAAGTGAAAAGATTGTGATAAAAGAAAAAGGGTGTCGTGAAAAAAATGACGTCATGCATTTTAAGGAACGATGAAGAAAAATGTATTAACTGTTATGGCGCCTTATATACAAGAAACAAAAAATTGTATGTATGGCAAAATTGAAATAACTAAGGTATTCCATGTCATTTTTTTAAGAGTAAAGAAGGAATAGCGAGTGATGAAACTTGAATGGAATGTTTGCCTTTGCAGTTAGAGCACAAATAACTTTTTCAGGTGTTTGCAAACAATTTAAACCCACATCAGCATTTACCCGTTTGCTGAATAACCACTGCTCCATGCAACATAAAAAACACCATATAAAAAACAAAAATCAGCATTTAGTTGCAGCAGGACAGTGAACTGGATTTTATTGGCTTATTAATGGACAGCATTATAAACAAGATCTGATGACTGTTGTAAATACATAGTTGTAAAACAAAGAAATAGTGAAGCGAATAAATTATTTATGAGCTTCAGATATTAAAGCAAGTTTGTATCCAAGAACATTAGAATATAGAAGTTTAATGCGTGGATATTGAAATAATTGCATGTTACTCAGTGCATGAGCTTTAGAAATAGTTAATAATAGTACTATGCATTGTATTTTGTATTTTATCTAGGCAAATGACAATATTAGATGTGTCTTCTGTGCCAGGATTAAGAGCTGATGTTAAAAAGTTATGGCTTTGTTGGTATGATAATGGGCATAAAATATTCGACTTAGTAAAATGCACTTGCCTTTCTTGGGTAATTTTGCTGAACTGGCAGCTCTGCTACATATGTCTGAATACTGCCTGGAAGGAGTGGACACAACAGCCCAGAATTCTTACAACCATTACTTTCAGGATTGCAAGGGAATGGTATGATGTTTGCTAAGAGTCCATGAACAACAGGCTGCAGTCTTGTTGTGCTCCTTGCTGGAAAATAAATGGACATGTAACAGCAATTAAGGAATGTCATATGTCTTTGAAGTTAGTTGTTTCATGAATCTCTGAATTTTTATTATATTAGTTATCTTATGACACTGATTTTACATCCCCTGTTTTCTGGAGAATACCTCAAATGAGAGATGTGAAACCCCAGTGTAAACATCTATTTTGCAGAGCTTGTTAGCTGTTTTTACTTCTAACAACGACATTGAAATGCGTTAATAAAGCATTTGCGTAGTATCTTTTTTTTGCATTTTATAGGGAGTGAATAATAAATATTACAAGGAAATACTTAAGACTGATCTTCAAAAAAGGAATTAGAAATCGACTGAATGACATGCACCTCAAAGTTCCTTTGATTCTTATGAAAAATGCTCAAGATAAGTTTTCAATATTTGGATTTGAAGAAAGACTTCAGTTTTTATTCTAGTATATTAAGGGTTTTTTTTAGTATAATAATTAACTGGTGTAGAAACATGATTGTTAACATTTATAGTGGTTTACTGTTTATAAGAATGAATTTTGATACTGAATGACGCAGTGCGAGAATTAGAATTATTTGATGATTACGGTAATTTTGGTGGGTAGAAAAGTTCAAATTTAGCTGCTGAAATTGGATGAAATTAAAATGGGTAACGAATAAGTCTTAAAAGATGTAGAAAACTTAGCAGAGTTCTTTCTGTGTTATCATTTAACTGTTGAAATTGAGATGTTATTAGTCAAGTGTTGATTCTTATTCCTAGGTTGGTGTTGTGAAAGCTTGACCCATTTCCAATTCTCCAGAATGGCCCATTAAGGACACTTTAAGTATTCCTGAATCTTTAGATAGAAATATATATTAACTAATATGGAAAGGCTTCAGAAGCTGATAAAAGGGAATTGTAGGCAATAACTAAACAATAATATCTATATTCAGTACTATTAGTTATTTTCGGTAAACCTGTGAGCTCCTGATATTACTACACTAAAAGTGTCCTAGCTTGATTTTTTAAATGCAAACTAATTTGCTAACAAGCACAAATGCATTTTGAGCACTGCATGTATTATTGTACAAGCTTTCTATAAAAAATTTCAACTGCAATAAGTTTTTCATAATTTTTCAATTCTAGTTCTTTACGATGAAGATATTCAGGCTCATCTTTGTAAACAATCAGATTACATCAAACTTGCCATTAAGAGACCACAGTTCTAATTGTTAGATATGCTTAAATCAAAATGTAAGTTTTAGATTTTATAATTAGCTTCTCATTCTCGCATCTAGAGCTTCATAATAGCCTCATCCATTCCTATATGGATTACTTCAGCACCTTTGTTACTTCCCAGCTGTGAGGTGCCTGTGCTTTCTTTTCTCTATAGGGACAAATTTGGCAGCTGTTTCATAGATCCACTCCCATTTTTACCTTGCTTGGTTTGGTGATTGTTCTTTTCTCCTTGACTGACAAATTTGGATTTTTTTTTTGTTTCTTTTACTGCGAGACTTTGGAATTCTCTCTTTGATTCAGTTTATACTCCTGGTCTTATGATTTTTCATGTCTCAGGAGGTAGTTCTGTCATTCCCTATGAGGCTAGCCTCCTGTTTTATCCCCTCCTTCCTTTCAATTGTTTCAATCTGGCCTAACTCTAATAAAGTGAACCGAGCAATGACCTTTCAATGCCATCTGACTCCTATTCTGAATATCTTTTTGATTTTTGCTACGGCAAACAAAGAATTGGCATATAACGCGAGCGACTTGTGGTTCTGTATTTAATTGTAATAGAACGTTCTTCTTTTTATTTCCCTAGAAAATGGTTATGACGTTTGATTTAGATTTAGAAATTCGTTAATGCTAGCATAAACCCTTTGAAACATTTTTAAAATCCTAAGATTATATGTTTTATGGCAACTTTTAGGGGATTTTCATACAAGTGATAAAACTTACCTGGAATAAATGGCAAAATCATCTTTGCACTTTTGCCTCTGATTAACCGACAGTGAGAATAATTAGGGTCACATCCAGTAATCTTGACCTGAGAGAGATCTACTTCAGCTGTCCCGCCTGAGAAATAGATAAAAAATTGTTTTGTTTTCAATGCAGAAAATTAAATGCCTAGGGATGAAGCGTATGAAGTGAAGTGGTAGGTAATGAATTAAAAAAAAAAACAGGTAGTTACAAATTGACCACACACAGACTATATATATATATATATAATATATATATATATATATATATATATATATATATATATATATATGTGTGTGTGTGTGTGTGTGTGTGTGTGTGTGCGTAAGAATTTGTATCACATATGCTGTTACATTTTTTAATTCGCAAATATTAACCCACAAATTTAGTATTATATCCAATTCACTATACCTTGGGAATAACTTACACTCAAAGGGAAAGGGAATTAAAGTGATGAGTGCCTCGTCACCAGTGAGATTAGAACAGCTGCTTGGATTATGCATACACGTATACCATATACGTGCACACACACACACACACATATATATATATATATATATATATATATATATATATATATATATATAATATATATATATATATATATATATACTGTATACACATATATGTGTGTGTGTATATGTTATATATATAGTATATATAAATATCAGGAGTATTATATTATTATTGTATAATATATACGCTATGCCCCACTCACAGGTTCGAAAATTGATTTCAATTTACTAATAAGCCACATGTTAACTAGCTAGTTAAGAGTTACACTTATGAGTATTACAGAAAATAAAATCTACTGGTAAACTTTGCTTTAAAAAATAAGGTGCAGATGCATTATATATATATATATATATATATATATATATATATATATATATATATATATATTTATATATATGTGTGTGTGTGTGTGTGTGTGTGTATCTGCTGCATCTTATTTTTTCAGCACGCACCACTTCTATCAGTAATATTTTATGATATATACCCTATGTTTCCCCATTTTACACCCGTGTTCGAAAATTAATTTCAATTTACTAATAAGCCCACAATATAACTAGCTAGTTAAGAGTCACATTTATGAAGTATTACAGAAAATAAAATACTACCAGTAAAACTTTACTTTAAAAATAAGGTCAGATGCAGTTATGCATATATATATATATATATATAGATATTATATATATAATATATATATATATATATACATATTCTTATGTTATGTTAGTATATATATATATGTATCTGCTGCATCTTATTTTTACAGCACACTCACACTTCTATCAGTAATATTTTATGATGTATACCCTATGCCCCATTTACACGTTCGAAAATTAATTTCAATTTACTAATAAGCCCCGTGTTAACTAGCTAGTAAAGTGCCACATTTGTGAAGTATTATAGAAAATAAAATACTACAGGTAAACTTTGCTTTTATATATATATATATATATATATATATATATATATTTATATATATATATATATATATATATATAATGTATAAGATGCGCTGCATCTTATTTTTACAGCACACACACACTTCTATCAGTAATATTTTATTTTCTGTAATACTGCACAAATGTGACATTTAATGAGCCAACTAACAACATGACCTAATGGTAAAGTTGATATCAATTTTTAAACATATAAATTAGTCTAAGTGGGGAATTGGGTATATTTTTTCTGATTTACACTACAAGACAATATTCCTAATATTAGCTATCATTTATCATTAGTAGTAGTAGTAGTAATAACAGATGGTTGTGATAATTAATAAAGTTACTAATTCCATAAAAAAAAATTCTCATAAGAAAGGCCATCTCAAAACTTACCGCAGCTCTGCACAAGGCTGGGTTGCTTACTGTTTCCCAGCGGACTGCGGTTGTCTGTTGAGGGTAACTGATGCTGGACCCCATCTTGTCCATCGTTGTTTAAGCTGGGAAAATGAGGCTTAACTCCAGCTTGTCCGTTGTTTTTTAAGCTGGAAAACTGAGGCTGAACCCCAGCTTGTCCTGCATTGCCTAAACTGGGAAACTGAGACTGAACCCCAGCTTGCCCGGCGTGTTTTAAAGCTGGGATACTGAGACTGAAACCCGGTTAGCCCGGTGTGTTTTAGGCTGGGAAACTGAGGCTGAATCCCAACTTGTCCTGCGATGCTAAAGCTAGGAAACTGTGGCTGAACCCCAGCTTGCTCGGCGTGTTTAAGCTGGGAACCTGAGGCTGACTCCCAGCTTGCCCGTCGTTGGGAAGTTGAGGTTGAAATTTGTTTCCTAAGAGATCTACATTGTTTGGATTTGGGTTTTGGGGTTGTGCGTTGTTAGTGAAAGACCGTATCAGGTCGGCAGTAGCGACTCCGGCAAGAACAAACGTGATCAAAAACACCTGATGATTCATTGCTATAACTGCGGGAAAAGAACTGCTGTGAATTCTTACCTTCTTCTGAGGATCCAAAATGTCATCCCTCCTTTATATAAGAGCTCCTCATCGTCATCCTTCTCCCTCTGGGACAGGGGTGGCAGAGGTTGCCATCACGCGTGCTAATTTTCCCTTCCCTTGTGCTCTGCAAGCGTGACTGCGCAAGAAAGCTCTTTTGAAAGGTGTGAACAGATTTCACCAGATTCCTGTCTCCAGAGAAAATTAATTTTTTAAAATTTTTTGGGGGAAATTGGAGATGAGAGACATTCATGCATTTATTTTTTATACTTCTCTTTGCATAACTTGCGCTTTGTTGTGAATTTTGGAACTAATGGATTTTAAGAAAAAGGATAGAAGAACCAATAGGCTGCTCCAGGAGCAAGAGCCCGTGCCAGCACGAACATGGGATCTTGAACTATAAATAATTCTGATTGAGAAAGGTTTCATATGAACTTTTTATTATTTTTTTAGGAATATGATACTCATCATAATTTAGCGGAATTGCAGTTTTCCTCTTGATTGTTTTCTAATGCTACAAATATTTTTATTATTATTTACTTAGAAAATTTTATGTAATCATCGAAGCAAAAAAACTTAGTGGCAAACGAAAGACAAAAACTCAATTTACGAGGATTCGATCATTTCGAATTTTTGTGTTATAAAGGAAAGAGGCTACTCCAGTTTAAACTTTTACATCTACTAGTATTGAAGCAGTACCTTTCAATCGTCGGTTAAAAGTTTTCGTATTAATTTTACCAATGAAATCTAATGTGAAGTTTTTGTCTCGACCTATTAAAGGACAGGTGTGCTTGCAACAAGGTATACTCGTTTATCGTGTGATTTTAGCTTTTGTTAAAAGTTCAGCTATCTGTCCTCCGTGGTAAACGATGAAAGACTTCGTGGAACTCGTACACAGTTGATAGTTGTATATATATATATACAAATTTCTCGCTAGAAAGTTCAGAGGTATGAGGACTCGTCACTTCAGTCTGACGTAATTGCCGTCGGTGGTTCAAATCCACCAGGTGACTAACACCCACCACTTCGGTATTATTTCCGCGTAGAGTGAATTAGAATATATATATATAATATATATATATATATAATATATATATATATATATATATATACACACACACACACACACACACACATATATATATATATATATCTATATATATATATATATATATATATATATGTGTGTGTGTGTATGTATACCCCTCCTTATTCCCTAAACTACACAAACTGGGAACTCTTACCTGTTGAACAACGGTGCCCTGTCTGTAAGATGTCACGAGGCTTATTAAGACTGCGTAAATATACAAAAAATACTATTTATTTCCCAAAGCAATTGGTTATAACAAAGAACAAAAATGATTAACAAGTCATAATGGCATAAACACCCAAATCTACCCATAAAGAAACCAGTAAGATAACATTCTACCCTCCTGACTAAGGTTACACTCTCAAACCCCAAAAAGTCATATTGTCTAGTATTAGTCAGGTTAGAGATTCCCTTTTCTAATCAACCATGGAATCGGACCCATCTGTAATAAAGATAATAGGTATAAAAAAAAAAACATACCATCAAATCACTCTTTTCAAAGTATTTACATAAAGAGAGTATTTTCACACTTCTCTCTCTTTTCCAAAAGGTAAACGTTTTTCTAAGTTTTTATAGAATGTGTCCTACCTTTTCGATGGGCGTTTCTCCGACACTCAGAGCAACCACTTGACGTTATCTCGTTTGCACAAAGAATGCGTCTTCCACAAGTACCCTGAACCAGTAGGCCTGTAATACGCGTACAAACGAATGCACATGCCTCGCAAACGGGGGAACGACCTCTGAGACAAGTTGCTTGTTCAGCAAATACCTTTTTCTCCAATGTGAACTTGCAGCATCCACCCCTTGTCTCTAGGCGAGTAGAGCTATGTGACTTTACTATCATAAAAAACATTTTAAACATATTATTAGCCATTCCCCCTCTTTTCACCTCTTAGATATATATATACAGGGGGTCCTCTGAGGTTACGGACGTTGATCCGTTCTTAAGATGCGTCGTAACACGATTTTCAGCGTAAGTCGGAACATTAAAAATACCACATGATTTAATGTAAATACCTATCAATAACAACGAGAGAACAATTCCTTACCTTTATTAATTTGATTGGCTTGCACACTGGAGAGGAAGCTGCGGTGCTGGAGAGACTGGGGGAGGTTAGTAAGAGAAAAAGAAACCTCCAGAAGATGCTGAGGCAGGTGATTCTTGAGGTGAGGCAGAACATACTACTGGAGATGCTGAGCAGGTGATTCTTGAGGTGAGGCAGAACATACTACTGGAGATGCTGAGGGCAGGTGATTCTGAGGTGAGGCAGAACATACTATGGAGATTCTGGGGCAGGTGAGTCTTTAGGTGAGCAGAACCTTTAGGAAATTCACTCGCTGCTTTCTCATCCCCTAGCAGCTTCACCTTGCACTTTAAGGTTATGGTAATTGGCCCGAGCCTTAAATCGCTATAACCAACCCCTACTAGCCACAAACTCTTCACTTTCACTTCCCTCCCCCTTTTCTTTTTTCAACGCTTCAAACATCTTTTCGCCTTCTCCTCCTGAATCACCATAAGGCTGACTGGATACGCCGTTGATTTTGGTCTTCCAACCAAAGCACCAATAACCTTTCCATTTCAATTATTTGACCACTACGCTGCTTAGTTATCACTGTCGCTTTCATAGGAGCAGATCCTTTCACATGTTCAATGATGCGCTCTTTATCTTTGATAATGGTAGCAACGGTCGAACGGCTAAGGCCAAGCGAGCGGCCAATGTTTGTTGGCGTTTCTCCCTTCTCAGATCGCTTTATAATGTCCACTTTAATTTCCATGGTGATGGCCTTTCTTTTCTTCGATGCACTACCATCAGAAGAGTCCGCCTTGCGCTTGGGAGCCATAACAAAGAGCAAAAGTTACAAAAACGATACAACACGAGGGAGAGAGAGGCAGTGTAAACAACCAAAATGGCGTATGGGCGAGGAATGAGCGTAGCGAAGCGACGCCGTCCTCTCCCCCACAAAGCGTATTCTTCCGCCGTGCGCCCGGAACTAGTTCGCGTTTGTTTACGTCGCTTACGACGCTAAACCGCGTAAGACGGAACGACGCAAAATATTATTTTTTATATTTTTATGGGGGCACGTTCGTAACCACGAAACATCGTAAGTCGAGACTGGCGTAACCCGAGGACTTACTGTATATATATATATATATATATATATATATATATATATATATATATATATATATATATATTATATATATATATATAAATGAAGGTTTTTGTCACGAAGGAAAAAATGAATAAGTGAGATAGCCTAGTTACTTTCGGGCCTGTTCGGACCCTTTTACTAAGGCTTTACTAAGTTAGTCTTAGTAAAGGGTCCGAACAGGACCGAAAGTACTTGCCTATCTCGCTTTTTCATTTTTTCCTTTGTGGCAAAAACCTTTATTTATACATAGCATCATGTTTTATATACTTTGTGATCAAGTTATACTATATATATATAATATATATATATATATATATATATATATATATATATATATATATATATATATATATATATATATATATATTATATATATATATTCTAATTCACTCTACTGCAGAAATAATACCAAAGTGGTGGGTGGTTCAGTCACCTGGTGGATTTGAACCACCGACGGCAATTACGTCAAACTGAAGTGACAAGTCCTCATACCCTCATACCACTGAATTTTCTAGAGAGCTAGAAGAGACACGAGTTCTGCCGTACATTTGCCCACCATGGAATGCAGGTATTTATACTCAGTATCGGCATCAACACACCTCCATCCTGACAGCTGATTGGTACGTTTGAAACACGTAGCTATTTATGAATTTTATCCATCACTGTCGCGAAATATTCGACGACAGAGCACTAGTTCAGCCTCGATGTTATGAGGGGGATAGTCCCACCAGAAGGGAAGAGTCCCAGCCCGTACACAAGGAAAAAACGCCGAATTTTAATCATTTTAGTACAAAAGTATACTTTAAATGTCGATTAACATATTTAGTGTGAATCACAAACAATGGGGACGGATTGCCCTGATTTTACATAGAAACTTAAGTGGCCACGGAAATTTTCCAAAAATCTCGACAAATTACAAAAAAGGCACAATTACCGATACATGAACATGATATTAACATACTATTACTCAAACCGCAGACATCAAATGTTACACTAGAGCTAATGATGGCAAAGATATGGAATGATTACTCACTGGACTTAGTTATTTTCACCGAAGTCACTCGCATCTCCCTTCCTTGTGGAACCAAACAAGCTAAGGTTGGAGCCCCTCTGCCCGATGTGACTTAATGGGATAACTAGAAGCAAAAGAGGATGATTATGACTCGCAGGGCACCCGAGTGGACTAATCAATTATGTCAAGATTTTGATTCATAAAAAGGACATATTACCTGCTGGATATAGAAATTAATTTAGTGTAATGCACGGTGGTTGTTCCATGGGGAGTCAGAGCGGCTAAAGAACAAAACACAAAAATGACATGAGAACCATCTCATTCTTGCAGCCGATATCAAGTACGAGGAAGGAACTTTGCCTACCAAACAAAGGGCGGGAAAAGGTGTGTTAAGAAGCAGGATTACGTCATGAAAAAACAGTGCACGTATTTTTTAATGACATCCTCCACCCTCCAAAAAAGGGGAAAGAAAGAAAAGACAGGCAACAAGGCAATCTAGTGGAGCAAGAATGCATGGTCTAGTGGGGGTGTCGAGGCCTAGAGGCATACGCAACGCTACATGATGCGTCTAGCTCTCAATGGCATACAGTTACAGTAATGAAACATCACTAAAAATGGGCAAAACACATTTCAAGCAAACTCAAACATTCACAGAATGCAACATAGCAACTTCAAAATAGCAATGCTATAGCAACACAGGTCCACATCATAGTGGAAAAGGCAATTCCAGCACACCATAATATCATATCAATAGTGTGGCATTAATATCAAGAGCAATCAAGCAATAGCAGTAACACAGAACATGATTCAATTAATGTTAATGCTACATGGCACAACAAAATACATTCAAGATTCCTCTCAAGGAACTTGCAATCAATTCAGTGCTCGTCACAGAGCGCATTAGTATGGGTACCATCATCAATGGCAGCAATCAGGTAACACAAATGATTCATTGTGTAAATGGTTTGTGTAGCAATCATAAAAGGGTGGAATAAATTGAGTTACATAATGAACACAGTCCTACAATGACAATAAACAATTTGTACAATTGAAGCCATCTGCGGACCGCTCTATTTGGTCTTCGTAATATGCAACAACAGAAAACGTTAACACAGCCCTAACTCCTTAAAATCTCCTTCCAACGTGCACCCTTTCATAGTTCACCTCTCAACTGTTAACAACTTACAATACACTATACTAAATCGTCTTTTACCCATTCCCACATTCTCTTTCTCTGTTCAATAGCAGCTTTCCTTATCAGATGGTTTCCTGCTTCACTTACTGTCTCACTCATCTCATCCCTATCACTATCTATTTCACGATCTCTTACATCGAGTCTTTCAGTCTGTCGACTCACTTCATCACTAATGTCTCTCTTCACTACCTGCTGTCTCATCACTGTCGTCATTCTGGGCTCTTCTTCTCGCTCGTCGTCATGGGCATTAGTCTCAAGCAGGACGATGTGTTGTACTGCTTGCAGATGCTTTTCGCCTTCGAATAGTACTTTCAGTGACCTGACAACGCCTTTGTCATCAGGGTAGAGTTCGATGATTTTACCGAGGGGCCATTGACTACGTTTTGTGCTGCTCCGCTTTCACCATCAACAATGTCGCCTTTACGCAGTGCCGTCAGGGAAGCCTCTTGTAGGTTGTGGCATTCCTGTAGTGACTTCAGGTAACCTTCCCTCCAGTAGCATTTTAAGCGGTCGAGGGTCTCGGTTAGTTGAAGTACTGTGGACATAGTGAGTCGTTAACTACATCTCCACGGATGAGGTGCGATGGGGTGTGAGGGGCTTCATCCTCACACTTGTCCTGGTGTACATTAAGGGAAGGTTGTTAACAACAGCCTCTGCCTCCTTTACGAGGGTTGGCAGTTGTTTGCTGAAGATGTTATGGCGTAGTGTGGTAGCCCAACGTCCTTTTGACTACCCCAATCAATCTCTCGAGGAATCCCCCTTTCCAGGGAGACCTGAGAGTCTGGAAGATACACCTTATTCCTGTCCTATGTAGGAGTTGTCTAGTGACATCTTCATCATATATCTCCTGCAGAAAGTTACTTGCTGCATGGAAGATCATCGCACTATCGCTGTACACAATGGTGGGGGTGCTATGGGTAGTGGCAAATCTTTGAAGGAGTAAAATGAAGGTATCGGCGTCCATACCACTGCAGTAGTCTAGATACACTGCACGGCTGGCTAAACAGGTGATGATCAGAATGTGCCCCACTCCCCCTTCTACTGGGATGGGGCCTATGGTGGGGTACGCCGACCTTATCAAGGGCCGTATCATGAGTGCTCGGTCAGTCCGGAGGGGTGGAGATGGTGGTTGCTGGAAAAGAGGCTTGAAGGCCAAGATACATGCTCTACACCTCCCTACTACTCTCTTGATGGTAGCCCTCGACCTTGGGCTCCAACAATCCTGCTGACAGATAAGCCTGAGGATGTTCTTGTAATCGTTATGGAAGCTAGGATCTTTGAGCAACTGGGTTTCTAGTGCATAAAATTGCACAAGAGCATTGGTATAATGACTATCAGGGCGTTCAGACCGCGAAACAGTAGGCGAATTTGGTACCCTCGTTTGGTACTGATGATACTGCTCTGGACCTTTTGCATGGCAGCGTGTTCTGAAGTAGCGTATTGCTCATATGGTGCAATTCCTATGGTGTCCAACTTCCACCAAATATCGAGATTGATCTCTTCGGAAATGTGGCATACTGGTAAAGTGTGTACAACTGAGATATCTACCACTTCTAGGTCCCACCGTGGAACTCGTCCATACGGTGTTATGCCATTGTGAGCGACAAACAGGCTCTCTCCATCGATTTAATCCATCTCCAGAATAAACAAACTGAAATAGTCAGCCTTAACAAGAGTGTTAAAATTATCAAGGTTGCCATGAATCTGTTCATCAGCCATTGTACAACCCTTACTTTGCAAATGGGTTTTTACATTGGAAAGACCAACATTGTGAATAGGAGTATTAACGTTGTCATGAACGGCAAGTTTCAAGTTTGGTATGAATCACTCTTGGGCATATGTGAATATGACATGATTACAACATTGAATTACCTCGAACAATTTGAGAATCAAAAGGTGCAATATTTAATGACACTTGCTTGACTAATGGCAGTAATCTCTAGCTAGCCAGCTTGAAATGAAGCTACGCTGACTACCTGTATCTAAAAACACTCGTGCTCGAAAGGGTAGATCGCAAGAGTGCATGGTTGCTGTAGCAGTGAGTAACAAAGTTGCTGGGAGGTTGGTCGAAGCCTTATCCTTGACCATTTTAGCGGTTACACTTGGTTTTTCATCTTTGACTTTGGTCGAGCTTTCTTATTTACTATAATGTTAGACCATTGGTTTTTTACTGGTTGTGAACTACATGCGAAGGTTTAGGGAGGACTGATAACTTGAACGATTGGTGGAAGGCGCAACAGATCTGGTCTGGGGGTTATTTCTTTCGCAAATTAAACTGTAATGGCGTCCATCACATAACTTCAATTTCTCTTGTTATTACACTGTCTACTACCATGTCTGGAGGCTAAACAATTATAGCACTTTTTGAGCAAGATCAATTGACATTTCTTAGCCGCCACAGTCGGATGTTTCAGGTAATTAAAGGTGGTATGGTTACCATTGCAGAATGGACACGTAGCCGCACGTGTTACATTGATTTCCAACTCCTTTTTATGTACTGTCAATGGCAAGTCTTCTCCTTGTTGCAAGAAATTATCTTCCATGCTTCAGATGAGTAAATCTAATGCCTCAAACCGTTTATCTGCAGAGGCTCAATAGCATACCTTGATCCAAAGGGATCCAATGAGGCCTTTAATTTTGTTCAATGAGAATGGTGAGTTCACCACGAAAGTTTTTGAGTTAAAAGCAATTACACTTAGGTACAAAAATGCTGGCCAGTCGACGATGCAAAATAACTAAAGTTTGCTGCTGGTTTCTGTAATACTTCTCCAATAAGCCTAGGGCAACGCGATTATTTTGCAGCGGTTACACTCAAAGACTGAATTTCTTTGAGAGGCTCTCCTTCTAGTGATCCCAACAGGTATGTATATTTAGCCATGTCATCCAAATCACTATGTTTATGAATGTGCGAATTCAACAGTTCTTTAAAGGTGGTGGATTTGCTCTTTTCACCTTTGAATGTGGGCAGTGGCAATTCTTTCAGTGTTTTTGGCTGCGATACGCTGGTCAAGGTGCCGATACGGCTTAACAACTAAGTTATAGTATGGCCCACTTCTTCTAAGGTTGCAGTTACTTTACTTTACTTTACTAAGGGTTCCAGTTTAACAGGGTGTGTTTTAAATATATAGACCTTAATTGGTGTTTGTCAGCTTGAACTCTTACTAACAAATTTTTATATACTTTTTCACTTAGCGAATCCAAAGATTCCTTTGGGCTTGAGTGATTGTGGTGGTCAGGAGGATTACGATGAACTCAATTTGAGTTACTGTGGCAGCCGCCATTTTGAGGTTAACAATAATTCAAATGCCGCAGATGAAATGACACAGTTGTTGATTAACATTATGTTAACAATTTCCTCCTGGTCATTTTTTCCCTCCCGCCCGCTCATGGCAGATTTATTTCAAAATTCAACGATATAAGCCTTGCACATGAGGATGAAAACAATGGTTACACTAGCCTTGCACTGGCACAGGTTCTTGCTTCAGAATAGCCCCTAATGTGACAACAAACTAACTAGGATCTGTTGCAGAGCACCTAGCCTACGGTAACTTTCGTTATGACTTCCACTTCCCTTGTTTCGCGGGAGGTTGGAGGGTGGTTACTAGTGACCTTGCATCAACACGTTGAATACCATACTCAAGCTGCTGTTGCTTGTGGACTGGTTCTTTGGGACTATCCGGTTCAAAGGACCAAAAAATGTTGCAAAATATTCAACGACAGAGAACTAGTTCAAGGTTTTACCTATTCTAGTATACTGGGAATCTGATCTTGATACTATCTATATATATATATATATATATATATATATATATATATATATATACATATATATATATATATATATATATAGATATATATATATATATATATATATATATATATATATATATATATGTATATATATATATATATATATATATATATATATATATATATATATATATATATATATATATATATATATATATATATATATGTATATATATGTATATATATATGTATATATATATATATATATATATATATATATATATATATATATATATATAATATAGTATCTTACGAGGTCATAATGACGCTCATTTATGAAACAAATGGAAAAAAAACTAACTTGGTAATGTGACCTACCTTTCATGTTGAGTGCCACCCCTGAAGTTAGCTGAAAATCAGATATCAAACTCTAGGCTAATTCAAACTCCCGCTGTTACAAAAAAAATACTTTTCATTTCCCAAAATTAGCTAACATGAAAATGGAATAAAATGAGTTAAGAATAAAAAGAAACTTTAAACTATCATATTCTTCCCAAAATCATATTTAAATAAGTAACCCCTTTTATCTCTTTCTTGTCCAAAAATTCATAGCCTATCAAAAGTTAAAACACGTCTATAATAATTATCAGACAATTAAACATTAAAGTTCGTCAGTAAAATGTGTCATATCGCACTACCCTTCTTTAAAAGCTGAACTAATTGTCATTTCACTTTTACCTTTTCCGATGGACCTCCAATGCCTCTTCTATGCTGAAATCCCGTGTCTACTTTGACAGCTTGTTGTCTAATTCCCCTGTAAATTCACATACTAGAGATTATATTTCATTTTCAGTGACTCGTATTACGAACGTACGCCCACTAACCGACGTACGAATACACGCATGCTACATACATGAAACTCGATAACTTTTCCCATGATTAACTCATGTCTTTGAATGCATCAACGAACACAATTATGCACACGATGTGTTTTCTATTTGTTTTTTTATCTCAGCATCTCCAAGGAATCCAGCGTTTGCACCTATTTCTAACTGGCAAGAGTTAAGTTATCAACCCCACTATTAAATACATATAGCCCTAGTAATGCCTTTCAGATATATATATTAATATCTATATATATATATATATATAATATATATATATATATGTGTGTGTGTGTGTGTGTGTGTGTGTGTGTGTGTGTGTGTGTGTGTGTGCATTGCTCTGATCAGATTCACAGAGAAAACAGTGCATAAGTAAAACCCTTATTGTTTGCGCTTGTGTCGTTATTCTTTCTGGAGTTCTTGTAAGTACAAAAGATTTTCTCCGAATCGGTCACTACTTTTTCCAGGAATGTAAGGTCACGGATATGGTGCCCACATTTTATTGTCATTAATATTTAACGGTTAATTTTCACCAGATATTTCTTATGCATTCATTATTATTATTATCTGATAATATAGCAATTAGCCTCAATGAAAGTAAAATCATTTTCAGAATTGTTGAATTACTTTTTTAACGGGAAATTCGACCCAGCTTTCGGCAGTTTTTGTCAAAATGTCTCTTTATCTTTTATAGCATTCATAGCAGTAAATTTATTTTAATAATGCTTTGCTGAAAAAAAAAACGAATTTTCTTCGTAATTTATATCTTTGCTTATGTGGGAAAAGGTTGGTGGGGTAAGGCATAGCTATGGGGAAGGTCGGGTAAGTGGCTGGTTGCCAAGTAATTATGAAAGTTATTCGAGGTCCAGGCCTTGAGGGGAATAACCGACATTGTGTTGTTAGAATTTACAGTTGTAACTAATACATTAACTGCAAAAACTTACTTTTTAAGACATGCTAAGTATTTTTCCTCGGAGAAGGTTAAGATTTGATAACTGTTCCAGTTTTGTCCTTTTTTTTAACTAAGAGAAACAAACAGACACACCCACTCTCTCATACAAACACCCAAGCAAACGTACATACATACATACATACACACCCACGTAGTGGGGTAGTGCTGTCAGTGCACCCCATGCGATGAACTGTAGGCATTACTTGAGGTTCTTTGCAACGTGACATCGGGCCCTAGCTGCACCCCTTTCGTTTCTTTTACTTTACCTCCTTTTAGATTCGCTTTCTTTTGTCTTACTTTCCATCCTCTTCTATCAATTGATTCATTGTGCAACTGCGAGGTTCTACTCCTGTTAACCCTTTCATACCTTTTACTTTCAATTTCCGTTTCAGCACTGAATGACTTTTTAGGTCCAAGCGCTTGGCATTTGGCATAAATTCTATATGCAGTTCAATACACACACATTATATATATATATACATATATACATATATATATATATATATATATATATATATAATATATATATATATATATATATATTGGTTATGTTTTCATTTTTAGAAAACCTCAAATTAAGGAGGAAGAGGACAGACACAAGTCGCATTAAAATTATTAGATTGCAAACATATATTCCTTATTCCCATGCTGAGGCAAAGCCGAGTTTTCGGGATTTCATTGGTTTCCAATCATCAGGGTTAGGTTTTTATAAGGATTATACAATTAATAGAATAATTTAGTAAGAAAATTATAATAATTAACTGGATATTAAAATTACAGAAAAACAGCCGTTTGAGAATCCACAGTGATGCAGTTGCAAGAATACATCAAGTTATTTAAATGACAGACTGCAAAAGAAAAAAAAACAAAAACAGAACTAGTTGACAAAACTGACATAAAAGCTACACATCAAAACAAATCTTTATTTCCCAAATTTTTCTTTTAACTGACCTCAAACCACACTGACATCCTGATTCCAAGTTCAGTATTTCCTGTGGGATGATATTTCCATTTTTACGCAGGTAAGTGACGACACATACATTGTTTCATCGCGAATTAGTGATATGTTTGAACTTTTGCTTCTATTCGGGCATTTACGTAAGTAGGAACACCCACCTTAATGGGGGAAAAGAAGCGTGATCGGCGTAGCGTATAGCCGGATACGGCCACACTGACAGGATATGGCCTATATTGCAATTCATGCTTGTGGCATTTGGCTTTTTTATTTCTTCTTCTTTTCTCAAAAGAATTTCTCACTGGAGGCTAACGATCAAGTGTTTTATATTCTTCTTTTATATTGTATTTTTTTCTGAAGTAATTTACGTACATCAAGGAATTAAATGGTAAGCATGCTACCCTCAGACGGGTTGTTTTTAAAGCACGGGGGTTCTGGGGTATATTGAGTTTTGCCAGGTCGTTGTGGATGTTGAAAGAGCTTTTTAAAAAATCTTGTTCATCATACTAAAATAATCAGATGCGATCTTAGGGAAAACACTTGTTTTCTCACATAAGCCAAGAATTAGGAGACATTCATTTTCCCCTACTTGGTAAAAGGAGGACGTTCAATTATACAGTGCTCTGTGCACAAAAGTATTATTATTATTATTATTATTATTTTATTATTATTATTATTATTATTATTATTATTATTATTATCTGGACGTCGGAAAGTAGGCTAACCTGATAAGAGCACACAAAAAGTTATGTTGACAAGAGATAGAATTGCTCCGGTTAAACGTTTAATTTAAAAAATGTAGACAATGTAATTTATCTCTGTAAATTTGCATAAAAGTATAAACGCCACGAGTAATTTTCAGATTGGTTGTCTTGGTTGCATGCTTTAATCGTCAGCTTGAAATGTCTTTAGAATTATTTTTTAAACTTGACAAAATGATTTTTAGCAACGAAAGTCGCAAGTAATTTTTAGTAAGGTTCACATAACGTTTCATTTTTCAGTCATTTTTTGAACTTGAATTTGACATATCTCCTTTCAAATTCAAGTTTGGAAATGAAGGCAGAAAAATTAAAACGTGTATGGTAAACCTTACCAAAATTCTCTGCGACTTTCGTTGCGAAAGGTTATTTCGTCAAGTAACAAGAATAAATTCTAAAGACATTTCAAAAGGACGTCTAAAGCGTGGCAACCAAGACAACCAGTCTGATATATATATATAAATATATATATATATATATATATTATATATATATATATATATATATATATATATATATATATATATAGTATATAATATATATATATATATATATTATATATATATATATATATATATATATATATATATATATATATACATACATACGCATACAGTCATATCCAACTCAAGTGTTGCTCTTGTCTGCAATGCCTTTTTCAATGTTTCACAGAGAAATACGTTTTTGCTAGCTTTTTACACGATTTTTATTTTTAACTTTTTATTACTGGTTTTGTCCAAATCAGTGAAGGTGCCTTTGAACCTCTGCTAATGAAGGACTAGATGATGCACAAAAACCATGCGTAAAAAAAAAAAAAAAAAAAAAAAAAAAAAGTGAGACTAAAAACAGTTTGCTGGAGGTCAACTTCTTATCCTATTTTTTTCCCGCTCGCGGTCAGTTTTCTCGTTTATATTTCTTTTTCCCAAGATACAGTCTTATGTGACGTCCCTTGAATTCTTTTGGTTTTTATGGAACTAATTTATTGACGTGAATTGCAAGAAAAAATATATAGATACGCATTTAGTATGCATTTTGCAGTACATACATGCGCTCTCGAGCACACACACACACACACACACACACACACACACACACACACACACACACACACACACACACATATATATATATATATATATATATATATTAGTATATCCGGCCGGTCAGTTAATTAAAATTCCCTGCTGCGGCCGTAGTAACAGAAGAAAAACTGACAACGAGTGTATATATATGGTCCAAAAATGCAAAAATGTAAAGAATGAAAGTGAAAGAGTATGTTTTTGAGGGAGTCTGCATCTGTCTGGTTGTGTTTGGAGAAAATGAAAAGGCGGTTGTCTTCTGAGATTTAAATTCAAAGGTAGATGACAGCGACAGTAATGGTGATGCTGGTGTGGATGGAATTTCTGGGGCGATAGTGCTTGATTGATGAAAAATATTCATCTTTTTTTATACTGGGAATAGAAAACGTTTGTGAAAAGTTTGTTTTATTAATGCTATCACATTGTAAATGGGAAAACTAGCTGTTGGATGCAATAGCTGAAGCGATAGAAATTTGTGATGGGGAAAATGTGGTTGTGTATGTCAGTGTTGCCAACCGTAGGGACATGTCCCTAAACGTAGGGACATTTAACTTTTTTTTTTTTTTTTTTTTTTTTTTTTTGCTGTATGGACGTAGGGACGCCCTTGCAAAATTTCTGGAAACGCAGGGACTTTCAAGCATTTTTGGTGAAAATATATATTTTCGTCTAACTGCCCTTTACCTTCAGTGCTACATCACTATAAAATCCATATGATAAACTACCATACCCACTTTTTTTTTTTTTTTTAATAATCTCATTTTCCGATAATGCGAAACGTTCAGAATGAACATGTCTTGCACTTGTAAATAATAACCGTTACCGGGTGGTATGGTATATAGTATGGATGTCACTGTCACAGGCTGCCGAAGTGTGGAAATGACATCACTAATACGGCTTATCTTGTCCACATTGTGATTAGGTGTGGTGTGGAAATCCGGAACCCACATAAAAATTTCCATCAACGCTTTTTACTTGAAAAGCGTATGCTGGTTAAAATCCAATAATAAGTTATGAAAATTTTTTTACTCTTCTATTTTATGTCTCACACACAAATATCCATAAAAATAAAAAAACTTGTTTTATCCTTTTTTATTTGTGCATGCGTTTGGATGTTTATCAGATGCATAACGCTGACCGTTATAATTCATGTGCAAGCCAAGGCCTAGAATATAAGCTAGAACTTGACCGTGCGAACTGGCTGGCAGTGGATCCAGCTCCAATCAGCCTCAGTTACCTATTCAAAATTATTTTCAATCTGGTCCTCAACAAAATCTACATTTATTCTTTTTCATAATACTAGAGAGTATTCTTAATTTGCTAGTTTTGATGGTATATTTTCTTGAAAATTTTGTGAAATATATGCATACATTCATACTACCATGTAGCAAATTATTTTTCAGCGATGCACTTTACAGCTTTGCAATACACATTGCAATTTTTGCTTGTGAAAATGATTAACGTGCCTGTATAATCAGTTTGGTTATTCTACAATTACGGTGACATAAACTTTTGAAAGGAACAGGCTTTAATGATTTCATAACTGTAATTCGTATAACGTAAGACCTTAGCAAAAATCATAGGCCTAGTTTACCAGTATAGATGATAGCGCTCATGATTTCGTTGTCAGTTGATATTGCCCTAAATGAATGACTGTGTATAACAACGATAAAAGTGATTGTATAATGCAGTGGTAATTAAATCCTCATGTAAAATTAAATGGTTCAGTACATTTAGCCCTATAGATCCTGGATACGTTGCAGTTTACTTTACTTAAAAAAAATAAGACAGTTATAACATTGGTGCTTATTGTTACATTTGTAGCTTCAATTCTTTATGAAAGTGATTGTAATTATGTAACTGCAATGATACAATACAGTGATAATTATTTTTTAAGTTCACTTGCGAGCATATAACCAACAGTGTTAGTTGGCCCAAGATATAGGTCTAGTCATTATATTTATGGCAATAATGCCGGATTGAACATCATTATAAATTTATCGTTATATTTCATTACGATGATGTGATTAGATGCCTTATATATATATATATATATGATATATATATATATATATATATATATATATATATATATATATAAACTTGTTGTAAAACACCTATATTACTTTTTTAACAGTCGAATTAGATAAGTTTCATTCCAGTTTTTCATCATCAGATTAAAGGAGTACCGACTTGTTGTAGAGAAGTTTTGCTTCCTTTACCCTCTCGTCAATAAAACTAGAATAAAAATCTAACTAAATGTTTAAACAATATGAGCTAAAAAACGGAAATAGGGTCAGTAACTATCCTTCTTTATCAGGTAAAAAAAAATAAAATAAAATAAAAATAAAAAAAAAAAAATAAAAAAAAACTACTGGTTGGGAATTCATACCGCTAAGTTTGGAGCACTTACAAGATCACGATAAACTACTTATACATTCCTCAGTTCGATAAAGTTGGGTATATTGCATAACTGGCAAAACTGTCTTGTGACCGAGCGTGGATTTCCTTAGTGTCACAATAGTGAGGAAATATGGCAATTGGCATGTGGTGGTGGGCCGTAGTGGTGGTGGTACGCTCATGTAAGGTTTTTGTGAAGACGATTTTCTAGCATATGACTAATTGACTGACTGAAGACTACTCTTAGATCATGGATAAAGCTGGACCGAACAACACCGAAGAAAGTAAGACAGAGGAGAGGAGAACCCTCGAAAAATGGTTACAAGAATGAAAGACAGGGTGTTATTTACAACTGAACAAAATATTAAAATGGCTAAGTAAGACTGTATGGTAGGTTAGATCGAGATAATTTCGAATAGGCCTATTGGAGTTTCGTATGGGAGTAGTGAATGGTCACATGGTGTGGCAATAGTCCATTCATATGATCATACAAGAAACAGTAAACTGCATAAGTTAGATCAGGTAGGCTCTTTGGTTGGGCCTAACTTACAAAGATCTATTGATTTCTATTACTATACTAGGCTATTTGCACTACTATGAGATTCAGGCCTCTGTACCACGGGTTTTCGCATAACTTTTTATCTATGCATTTCATAAATATAACGCTTTTTCAGAATACATATTATATCAACACATAAATTTTGAGTGTATTCTGCACTACGTAGGTTGAATAAATTTGGTACTTACAATGTAAAAGTGACCTTTTTTGAAGACGGGCCAACTTACTCAGAGAAAAGGTTTCGAACGCACTCGTTCCGTAACTTATGACAACATCTCTTCCCTCTTTCTCGATGGATGAATGGCTATACGTAACGAAGGCTAAAACTCTGGCAACAATGACATACAAATTTAAATACAAGCAAAGCAGTACACCTTTATGAACTCTGGAACCTCTACACTGATAATTGTCATAATGAACAAACCAACAAAATATGTTAATAAATACAAAAGCACCTCGATTATTAGTCTAACTCCCAAAATAAGTTTCAAAGAAATGACAGTCTACTTTATAGGTCACAATCAGATTGACAAAGATGTAGGGAATAGTTGGTAAATTCACCAAAAAACATAGTAGACAAGCTTGATTTGATAACTGCTATATCCAATGTCAAGCAATTTATATTTATTGGCTACCTATTTACTGAAAAAAAAAAAAATAGCCGGTACCGTATATTGGCTTTAAACCTTCACCAATAATTATCGTCAGAATGGTGACTTCATGAGGCTCCACCCACTTTTGCCTCTTTATAATTCAGGATAACACTGAAGGCTACCATGGGCATTGTTGGATTAGAAAATTTAACTTCTGGCTATAAAAACTAATTTCTCGAGTAGTTGTAAGAAGTGCTAAATGATCCCTCAGGATCCCAGCAGTTGGTCTAAACGTTTAATTCATGTATATTACTGCTATACTGTTGCGGCACTACTGATACAGTAGTATTACTACGCTAGCGCTGATACCCCACCCACATCTATGTATCGTTCCGCCATTCATAAAGTCTTTGGGTTTCAGAGCCGATGGAATTTCTGTCTGGTGGATGGGCGGGGCAACATTTAGTCAAAAGGTATTTATTTACCTTGCTTACGCAATGAATGTTTTTCGACTCTTGGCTCGTAATCATTGGCCATGGCGTCGGCTAGATCATTTTTACTCTATAAAAATTAAAACTATCGGGTTTAGGTTATTAATAATGCTGACAAAATTTGTGTGTGGTTGTAAAATATACATATGTCAACTTTCAGCTACATCCAATGCTTTGACAAGGAGCAAAGTCCAAAAAACCGTGTTACAGAGACCCTGAATCTCATAGTAGGCATTAATTATTTTCATGGGGAGGGGCACAGTAACCGAACTCAGTTTACTTTCCTTCTGAAAATACACAAACATTACACACACACATGCAATATTTGTAGAGGCGGAGACCGCAGAACAGCATAAATAAGTATTAGAAATGACACACCCTTACCTCCCGTGATGAGCCTAAAGTTTGTGAAGGAATTAAGCAAAGTCTTACTCATTTATTTTAATTTTTCATTTACTCTTTTTCTCTTTGTATTTTGTAGGAATATAGAATTGTTTTTACCGCTGACATATAATGAGAAATAGCTCCATTTTCCTTGTATAAAAACCAATATCGAGTTTATGTTATATTATCCATGATTCTATGTGGCTCTGGTTTCAGAAAGATGAATTTCGTAGATGGTTAACTAAAATCAAGGATTACCCTTTTCATGCTTCTGCAAACGGGCAATAGTAAACTTGTAGTAGGACACAGTGAGTTGGTAAAACACAGTAACAGGGAATCGCACAAGAGATCAGTTAAGTAATTGAACGTCAACCATCTGCAGGTTCATTTTTTCAGAGAGGTAAATCTACTTAAGGAACTGGAAGTACACAATGATATCAAGAAGCTAGAAATAATACTAAGTGGGGTATGTGCTGAACACAACACATCTATGAACACTATGATCACTTAATTGATGCTTTAAAAATTGGTATACCTAACTGTGATGTCATACAAGGGGTTTCTTTGCACAGAACAAAAAATGCTCTTACATTATTAAAAATGTTATTGGAAAAGGTGACAAAAAAAAATTGATTGAGACTCTAAAAGAGAACAAGTTCTCCAATTTAGTAGATGAAGGTACAGATGTATCTAGAGTAAAGATTATTGTAGTGCTAGTTAGATATTTTGATGTTGAGGGTAAAAAGGTCGAGTTGTCACAAAGCTGTTAGAAACGATTTCACACGATGCCAGAAATAGTGATGCCGAGACTCTTAGTAAAGTTATAGTAAAGTAATGTTTTGAAAAGAAAGATATTCTCTTGACCAACAAAATCGCCATGGCAGCAGACAATGCAAGTGTATTAGTAGGAAAAAACAACTCCCTTGTGACCAAATTGCAAAGAGATGCAGATGAAAGCTTTTTTTACTTTAAAATTTATGTCATTCGCTCCATATAGCGGCTAGCAAAGCAACAAATAATTTGCCGAGAAATATTGAAGATTTCGTTCGAAATATTGCTTCATATTTTAGTCACAGCTCAAAAAGGCAGGGAGAACTAGCAGAATTGCAGGAATATTTTGTTGCCGAAAGACTCAAAATCTTAGACTTGCTGATACAAGATGGCTTGCAATGCAGCATTGCATTGAACGAATACTGAATCAGTGGGAAGTTTTAAAGCTTCTTATTCTTTCAGGCCCAGGTAGAAGATAAGGTTATTTCAGCAGAACTTATAATGAAAGAATTTAACAATCCATATACAAAAGCTTACCTAACATTTTTGAAATAGTGGCTTGGATATTTTAATAAACTAAATGCTCTTTTCAAAGTAAAAACAATTTGATTGGTATCCTACAAGATAAGAGCATAAGAATGACAAGACTTATTTGTAAGAACTTTATCAAACCCCCAATATCTATCCGATTTCCCTTGCAGTCTTACTTTTAGTCAAAGGTTAGGCCCACTGCCAATAACTTTTGGAAACTGCAGCTTACTGTTTAGTCAAAGGCTAGGCCCACCGCCAAATACTGTGGAAATACTGCCCTGCAGTCATTACTTTTTTTAGTCAAAGGCTAGGCCCACCGCCAATAACTGTGGAAATACTGCCTTGCAGTCTTACTTTTTAGTCAAAGGCTAGGGCCCACCTGCCAAAATACTGTGGAAATACTGCCTTGCAGTCTTACTTTTTAGTAAAATGCTAGGCCACCGCCAAATAACTGTGGAAATACTGCCTTGCAGTCTTACTTTTTAGTCAAAGGGCTAGGCCCACCGCCAAATACTGTGGAAATACTGCCTTGCAGCTTACTTTTTAGTGAAAGGCTAGGCCCACCGCCAATAACTGTGGAAACTGCTGCTTGCAGTCTTACTTTTTTTCAGTCAAAGGTTAGGCCCACCACCAATAACTTAGGAAACTGCAGCCTTACTATTTAGTCAAAGGCTAGACCCCCCACCAAATACTGTGGAAACTACTATGCCTTGCAGTCTTACTTTTTAGTCAAAGGCTAGGCACACCACCAATAAATGTGGAAACTGCTGCCTTGCAGTCTTACTTTTTAGTCAAAGGCTAGGCCCACCACCAAATACTGTGGAAACTACTGCCTTGCAGTCTTACTTTTTTAGTCAAAGGCTAGGCCCACCGCCAAATACTGCGGAAACTACTGCCTTGCAGTCTTACTTTTTAGTCAAAGGCTAGGCCACTGCCAAATACTGTGGAAATACTGTCTTGCAGTCTTACTTTTTAGTCAAAGGCTAGGCCCACTGCCAAATACTGTGGAAACTGCTGCCTTGCAGTCTTACTTTTTAGTCAAAGGCTAGGCCCACCGCCAAATACTGTGGAAACCACTACTGCCTTGCAGGCTTACTTTTTAGTCAAAGGCTAGGCCCACTGCCAATAACTGTGGAAACTGCTGCCGTTGCAGTCTTACTTTTTAGTCAAAGACTAGGCCCCCACTGCCAAATACTGTGGAAATTACTGCCTTGCAGTCTTACATTTTAGCCAAGGCTAGGCCCACCGCCAATAACTGTGCAAACTGCTGCCTTGCAGTCTTACTTTTTTAGTCAAAGATTAGGCCCACTGCCAATAACTGGGTGGAAACTGCTGCCTTGCAGTCTTACTTCTTAGTCAAATGCTAGGCCCACCGCCAAAATACTGTGGAAACTGCTGCCTTGCAGTCTTACTTTTTAGTAAAAGGCTAGGCACCACCAAATACTGTGGAAAACTGCTGCTTTTGCAGTCTTACTTTTTAGTCAAAGGCTAGGCCCACCGCCAATAACTGTGGAAACTGCTGCCTTGCAGTCTTACTTTGTTTTAGTTCTAAGGCTAGGAACCCACCGCCAAATACTGTGAAACTACTGCCTTGCAGTCTTACTTTTTAGTAAAATGCTAGGCCCACCGCCAATAATGCTGGGCAAAACTGCCGCCTTGCAGTCTTACTTTTTAGTCTAAAGGCTAGGCCCACCACAATAAACTGTGGAAACTGCTGCCTTGCAGTCTTACTTTTAGTCTAAGGCTAGGCCCCACCGCCAATAACTGTGGAAAAAACTGCTGCCTTGCAGTCTTACTTTTTTAGTCAAAGGCTAGGTCCACCGCCAATAACTGTGGAAAGTGCTGCCTTGCAGTCTTACTTTTTAGTCTAAGGCTAGGCCCACTGCCAATAACTGTGGAAACCGCCGCCTTGCAGTCTTACTTTTTAGTCAAAGGTTAGGCCCACCGCCAATAACTGTGGAACTGCTGCCTTGCAGTCTTACTTCTTAGTCAAGGCTAGGCCCACTGCCAATAAACTGTGGAATCTGTTGTCTTGCAGCCTTTCTTTTTTAGTAAAAGACTAGGTTCACCGCCAATAACGGTGGTTGATGACAGCAAGGGCATGCAGTCGTAAAAAACCCTTTCCCAAATAATAAAACCATGCCTGATGTTGTAAGGAAAGGTGCATCAGGCACCGACCCATAGTGATGGGATAACTGTGGTAAAGGAGAAGTTTGATATGGGAAGAACACTGGATTTAAAAAAGGACGAGTTTGTAAGAAAATGGAATAACTTGTGTGTGACATATATGACGTAGAATGAATGATGATATCACAGATAGAGACGCAGCGTGAAGGTTTTGAGGACTTATGGTATGGATGATATCCTGACATTAAATATAAGTTTTTAAGTTGGAAGTAAATGATTCAGAGTAGAATGACAGGTTTAGTATGATTAAGTCTTTGCCACTTGTATGCTGTGTCTCTGTAGTTACTTGCCATGTTTATAGATTGAGTGATGCATGATATCATAGAAAAAAATTACTATTTTTAATGAATTATAGGAATAAAAATGGGTTCGCGTATAGTGTGGCAGAACGGATTTTTTGCAGGTAACATGTAATGAATGGGGATAAGGAAGCTAAACTATGGAAACTAAAATCGAAAGTAAATGTATTCAGTAGGTTATGAAGTTGAAGGGAAACCGAAAAGATGTAGCAATGAATTTCAGTATTGATGGGTGTGAGAATGAAAAACAGTGTGTAGGGGTTCAATTACAGTTCGGTTAGCCTTCTGTGTAATTGTATGAAGAGGCTAATGTCAACAGTTATAGTGTGAATGTGTGACAACCTATTGTCTTTTTCTCTGCAGCCTGTTTTTGGGAAAACTTTATATATATATATATATATATATATATATATATATAGATATATATATATATATATATATATATGATAGTCCGTAAAGCTGGAGGAAGGAATGAAAGGAGTTGACCGAGCGCTTTCGTGGCTGCATATATGAGATCCCTTGCAGTCAGTGCAAGAAAATGTACGTGGGACAAAGTGGAAAGGATCTCGAAACATGATTAAAACAGCATAAATAATAATGTTAGAACAGGGAATAATGCAAGCAGTTTGTTTCCAACATATGATTGAATGCAACCACACTATGAATTGGAAAGAAGCAAAAGAGATCATGTTCTGTAAAGACATCATAAAACGAAATATTGTTGAATCACGTATAATAAAGAAAAATCGCGTAGATTTGATCAACAGCAGCCCCGGATGTACAAACTGGATGAACTACTTGTAAATAACATTTTTTTATAGACAATTAGTTTTAAATAGTAGTACGATAATTTTTATGTTTATGTATTGCTGCCACAGAGGTGTCTTTGTAACGAATAATGAATTTTTGTATCACTTGACCCTGAAGAGGTGTGAAAAATACACGAAAGCGCTCGGTCAACTACTTTCATTCCTTCCTCCAGCTTTACGACTACATGAGATATCGCATGTTTTAGCGATAGTTCGTCGATACGTATATATATATATATATATATATATATATATATATATATATATATATATATCTATATATATATAATATTCCCATTTTCTGGGCTGAAGTTTTACTGTAATTACCGAATAGAATAATGAGCTATACTACGAGTATGCAATACGATTTTGTTTAAATGGTTTTGCATTATTTTCCTTTGAAAGCTTATAATTTGGAATAATTCTCCCTTTTGCCAATCAGACAGATTATTATAGGAATTTACCCTGATTCTTGTTGCCATTTCGTTATTTATATATAAATTTCCTTCTTTTCCTATGTCTACAAATCTTCATCATACTAATTGCAGTTGCAGTTTTTTTCCCGTTATTGCTGATGTTTAAGAAATCGTATATTTCAATCCAGATCCATGGATGCTCTAACCCAGTTTGAACTTTATTTGTGTCCTTTATGTTAGTGGAGATATAATCTTTAAGCAATTTTCCCGGAAGTAAGTTCGCCATTTTTGGTTGCCGAATAACCAATTGATATTAGGTAGCGGCCACTTTACAGCTAAATATCAGTTCCTGTGAGATATTTTCCGTAGGGAGGGGGATATAGCCGTCATTGCACCTCACGTGGTACACTGTAGGCTAATATTACTAAAGGTGCAGCGTCCCTAGCTGCAACAACTTTCATTCCTTTTCCTGTACCTCCGTTCATATTCTCTCTTCCTTCTTATTTTCCAGCCTCTTCTAACAATGGTTGCATAGAGCAGTCCCGTACCCAGAGTTTTTTTTTTTTATGGGGGGGGGAGGTCTTTTTTTCCCAAAACTGGACCTTTTCTTCTATAGACGTCATTGCATATATGGTATATACAAGATGAAATACTTGAAAATGTTATTTTAGTTATTTTAAGAGGAACAATTTGTTATGCGGTCTATGCCATTCTACACGATTAAATGTTATTCAAAGAACTGATTTTGGTTAACAGAATTTTACTTAAATAATTTACAGATATGGTGGCGTATATCAGTTCCTATCATCACTCTTGTATTTCCTACTACTGAAGAATGTTGTTAATGTTTAATAACTACATTTATATGAAAAAAATACTTTCAAAAAAACAAGATAAGTGAACTGTATCTTTTTTAAGCGAAGTTTCTAAATGTTTCGCCCTTGCAATTTAGCGTCATAAGAAATGTGAAGAAGGTAGAGTTGCCAGTTAGTCACTTTTTGAACGAAAATCACTGAAATCAGGTCATTCGAGTTTTGCTGCATACTGTACAGTAACTACGAGGCTTTCCTCTTCTCTTGTTACGCCTTGCAAACCTTTTTATAGTCAGTTTCTGTTTCAGCGCTGAATGACCTCATAGGCCCCAGCGCTTGAGCTTCGGCCTAAATTCTATATTCTGTTCTGTTCCAGTCTGATAAAAGATTATCATGACTTTTAAAACAAGTCACTGCTTTAGAAAAATTATATATATATATATATATATATATATATATATATATAAAAAATTTATATATATATAATATATATATATATATATATATATATTATATATATATATATATCTATATATATATATATATATATATATATATATTATTATATGTGTGTGTGTGTGTGTGTGTGTGTGTGTGTGTGTGTGTGTGTGTGTGTGTCGTTTGCGACCGCTGAGACATGAAATGAAGGCGTCGAAATGGGAAGTGTCTGTATGGCCAGATTTTTCCAGCTAAAATTAGCTTTGAAAATCATAAGATTAATACTGAGCAAAACATGATGATTGTACCCAGCGTATTTTCATACCCTTGTGTATCACTGGATTGAACAAGAACGTAACTTGTAGCTGTAGAATATTGTTAACTAAATAAGGAATATACTAACCCAAACTAATACGTCTTTACATCCTTGGTTACAGTTGGATATTATCTTCGTTTGCATGATCTACCTACTAAGAACACTTCCTTATTTTCATTATTTTATTATTATTATCATCATCATCATCACCATCATCATCATCATCATCATCATCAATGGGATTTGCCTGGAATGGTTCACATCCATCTTTGTGGGGCAGGGGGTTGCGAGTGTCCTACTGTGTCCTTGAGAAGGAATGAAAAAGAAAAGAAAAAATTGCACTACTTCAAAACGCACTAAACCGACCAATGTCAGACCGAGCTGTGATATTTTTATTTGTATTTTTTTATTATTTTTTTTTTTTAGAAGGGCTGGAGGAAGGTGCATACTTTCGAAGGTAAATGATTTGCAGTTTTAATACCTTATTCTTTCTTGTACTTGCTTTATTTTGTTATTTGTTCCAGTTGACTCCAGGGAAATTAAATAACGCTTTTGTCGAATTTTAAGATGGCCTTGAGCTGTTTCTGTTTAGTATGATGAAATGTTTATCAGAAACTAAAGAACGTCAGTAGTATAATGCCTTATGTCAGCCAGCAATATTCAATTCTCTTATCATCGAAATTTTTAAATGATCCCCCATTTCTTCTCTCGGGCGCCCATGTACACTTCCCCGTCTGTTTGTCGACGACGTCTTCCATTTATGCTGCAGAAATCAGTAGTCCCAAGATTTCCCTCTTCTATCAAATTTTGGGCCCATTTTCCTGCTTGATTTCCTTTATTCCTACAATATTCCAAATTTTTAGAGTACGTTAGTAATTCCTGAGAATTAGTCTCTCTCGTGTAGATCCCTCTACCCCTTATTTTTCGTTAGACCTATAGTGTGCTAGAAGAGGGCTTTATTGTAACCAGCTTGTTGCCTTACGTGGATTTTTTTTTATTGCTATCGCATAAGCTGTTTATGTAATTACGTTTTAGCTGAATTATTATATTAATTATCCTAAAGATTTGTTACATTTTTCCATTGTGTGCACACGTACTCGTAATGTGGTTCACTTTGGCGGCTGTGGCCGTAGTGTTCTCCAGTGCCATGTAGGCTGATTCATACCGAAAATCACTCTCATATTTTAAACACTTGCTAATATTTTATCTTGTTTAGGTCAGTGTCTTGAAGTTATATATATATATATATATATATATATATATATATATAATATATATATATATATATAAACGAGTTCTGTTGACCAATAATAATCTCCATAAGGAAACTCGAAACATGCTACATCCCGCGCTCGTTAAAAACCAGTAACGGTTTACCATACATAGTTCATAATATAGGCTTCAATTGTGGGTCCACTTTAATTTAACGTTGTAAATAACTCAAGAGAAGTTAACCACAATACCCTGTTAAGTCACTATGTTGGTAATGTACGGCATATTCATTCGGATAAAGGGAAAAAAATATGCAGAATAATGCTCCTCCAGTCGAAGTAAATTAAGGAACTGTAAATAATTATTTCTCAGAAAGTGGATTTAAGTGAAATGCAAACGGACTATTATATTGTTTACCAAGGTAACTACGAAATTCAAACAAACTAGTATATTGTTTACCAAGGTCAATACAAAATTCAAATCATTAGAATAATGTAATGGACATCTTTCATAGAGCTGCAAAGTCCACATTTGACATGTTGTAATAGAAATAATTTAACAATTGTAGTGGTATGAGACAATTTATTAACATATAATTCAACAATATCATGCTAGGCTATAGTTAAAATTTGCAAAGGGGTAACTGAAAATGAATATATCAGAGCCGACATGATCCCGGATTGGATTTAACCAACGCAATCAAGGTTTTTTTTTTTTTTTTACGGAAGGCAACGAATGTATCCGTTTTATTGTAAATTCGAATGAATCACCTTGGTTGTATGTACAGCCCGCCACATGGATGATTCCCCTTTAGCGTTTGCAAAATATGTTGCTTCTTATCTTTTATAATTGTCATTTAGCGTTTTCTCGCCAGTATCGTAACTCCTGTAGAATAGGGTCTTTAGTTCTTTTTTCAAATTTGCTTTCTTCTTGTATGATCTTCACTACAGGCGTTATTTTTGTTGTATCGTCTTGGTGAGCAATGTTCAAATACTCTCTCGCTCGACTTACAATTTGTTCTTGGTTCAAATGGCCTATATGCTTTACTTGCATGTCTGATTACAGTATTCGTTTTCAGGTCTAAAGAAGTTGAAGCAGTTTCTCTGATATGATGGTTTACCACATTTTAGTGCTTTAAACTGTAAGAAGTATTTTGTATTCTATTCTTGTTTTGACTGGAAGCCAATGTAGATCAATTATTGCTTGGGTTATTCTACCATGGGAACGCAATCCTTTTATTAATGTGGCTGCTTTATTTTGTACTCCTTTCAGTTTTCTTAGTAGGTAGTTATAGGGAGACCGTAGTGTATAATTTTGCCTCGAAAGTATTTGGTTACAAATTGCTGTTTTCAGATTATCTTTATTTGTATATTTTCTAATAGATGCAACGTAATTTTTCTATGATAGTGACAGGTCTTTACAATATGCAATATATAGTTTTTCATCGATAATGTATTATCAATAAATACTTCTAAGTTCCTCACTGCTGCTACAATATTTATTGATGACCAACCAAAAGTGATTCTATTGTAGCACTCATTTTTATTTTCGTAATGTACTGTCAGATCCAAACAGCATACACTCAGTTTGTCTTCATTAAGTTCAGTTTCTTCGTCGACATCCATTTTTATTTTTGTATCATTCATTTTTGTACTAATGGCGTCTTCTACCACAAGTTTTAGATCTTTCTGTTGTATATCATATGGTGTTGCTCAACGCTGTAGTCTGCATTAGGCAGTATAGATATTTTTATCGGTGTCTGCCAAGTATAATTTATATTATTAGTATTTGTTGTTTTTGTATAGCTTTCTCTACTTTGTTGAAGTTTCGAGAATAGACTAATTCTGTAATTTTCTCTGTCCGAGAATAACAAATTAATACACGTTGTTTGTATGTGCATATACGTATAAGTTTATATTGAAGGAGCAACATGTTCAGTAGGATGGTGAATATTTTTTTTATTACTAGTCTTTAAAAGCCCGTTAATACGATTTTCCGAGAGGTTTTACGTACGTGTTTATTCGACATATTTCCAGAGTAGACCAGGATTGTGTAGTTTTTGCGTGTGGTAATTCAATGTAGCCAGAATCATCGAGTCCTTCGGGGGAGGGGGAGGGGTAGTGCCGTCAGTGCACCGTAGGATTATTTAAGGTTCTTCGGAGCATCCGTTCAGCCCTTAGCTGCAATCCCTTTCATCCATTTTACGGCATCTCCGTTCATATTCTCTCTTCCATCTTACTTTCCACACCTAACTATTGTTTCAGTGGAACTGCTGCGTTTTCCTCCTGTTATGCTCTAAACCTTTTTTACTCTCATTCAGTTTGGCCGAAATCTTAGATTCTGTTTCCATCCCAGAATCATCGAGATCTGTGGGCGAGCATATGTCTGTGCATTAACCAAATAGCAAGAGATAGACCGGGTAGACAGGCAACGGGCAATCCTATCTTTTTTCCACACTCTCATTGGACGACGAATGGCCTACCGTTTCGGTAGCACGAGTTAGCTCCCTGCTCTGCCAATACGGAATCAGAAAAATTTATTTATTGTGATTAGTAATTCATTTCTCGGTATAGTATGGTTCGGATCCCACAATAAGGTGTAGGTCCCGTTGCTAAATAACTAATATCTAATCCTACGGGCCAGCCTAGGACAGCTGTTAATGAGCTCAGTGCTCTGGTTAAACAAAGATTTACTTAACTTTTCCACACACTGATCTCTTCCATATCCATCCCAAGCTGAAGGTGAATACAATGTTTCAATTCAAAGGAATTCTTATACGTATTTTATTTGTACTATGTGTATATTATTCATATCATTTTTAAAGCCACATTCCACACCAACCCTCCCTTCACAATAATGTGTTTTATTAGAATTGGCACAATTAAGGCATAGATTTTTAGTGGGTAATAACTTTTGTTAAAATGACTGATTACAAATGTCACTCGTATTTTTCACAAGTCATGCATTTATCTCTGTGGTAGTTTTTTATGTTGAAAAAGCTGTTGCTAATTATCTACTACATTGAGTGATTCTTATAGATACAAAGAATTATTGTTTCCTGAGATGATTCAAGAAGAATATTCAGTTTTCCTTTTTTCGATATGGTAGGCTACCATATTTGAGTATGCTATCTATAGGGAGATTAGGAAATGTCCAATATCAAAGTCTTCTCACATTTTTTTTGTTTTTAAAACAGAGATAGGCAGATAACCAACCATCCCCTGCGATGTCAACTTAATAAGCTCAGTACACACTATTTCAGGTATATCTACTACAATGTTGTCATTTAATGGGCCCAAGAAGACATATAAAAGAAAACGAGAACTCAAGATGTTGGAGTTAGTCTTTACCCTGAAATTATAATATACTAGCTGACCTACCCGGTGCTGCCCGGGAAAACTGTGAATGAAAGTCTATGGGTAGGGGGTGGGAAGAGGGAAGGGGAAGTGGAGGCAAGAGGGTGAGGAAGGGGAGAGAGAAAGGAGAAGGGAAGGGAGAAGGGAAAGGGGTAGGAGAATGGGGATGGAAAATGAAGGGAAGGGATCGGGTGGTGGAACTGGTAGGGTGGGAAGGATGGGAGGGTAAGGGGAAGATAGAGGGGTAGGGAAGGAGAAGGGTAAATTACATTTCTGTATTAGAAGAGAAAAATGATCTTCGCTGAACATACACCTAGCTGTCTCCCTTTCAATAACAGTCAGACCTTTTATCGAGTGTGTGAAATAAACTGCACAATGGCACAGCAAAGCAGAGGAGAATTGTGCAAGGATCTGTCTTCAGCAAACTGCACGAATTCGTAATGGATTCAGTATACATGAATATACTGCTAACTCCCTGCTGTACTATACTTCAGAAACTCCCTCTTCCTCTTCCCCCCCCTCCCCCACATACCCATATCCCATCATTCACAGTTTTCCCGGGCAGTGGCCGGGTAGGTCAGCTAGTATAAGGCTATAAACCATCCTCGATCAAAGTCCCATCCAATAGTTTTTTGTTTGGTTTAAATCTGTCAAGTCATTTAGCGTGATTGAATGACAGACAGACAGGCAGACATCACGCCTATTATAGTATTATTATTATGTTCCTTACCCATTTTCTTCTTCCTAACACCCCTCTACTCTCCCTCTCTCTCTTCTTCCTCTCACTCACTCTCTCTCTGTCACACCCTGCCCAAACCCTACCACCTTTAGTGCCATTGATGTCTTACCCTCACAGTATTTGATAGTAAGTCATATTTAGTATGCATACCGAAAATTGAGTCATATTATTTACTACATATACCGAAAATTAGGTATGATAAATTTGTATAATGTTATTAAGTCTACGGGCCGAACCAGCCTGTTTGGGGAAGGCGCCCCGCACCCTTCGCGGCGCCTTTGGTGCCTTTTTTGGCTTGAAACCCTGTTATAACCATCTTAAGGGTCATCACTATAACCCTGCCAAGTTTCATGCCCATCGGACCAGCCATTTGGCAGACGGACGGACAGACATAACATAATGCCCATTATAGTAAGATACCTAACTATAATCAGGGACTTGTTATGGATGACTATTAAAAAAAAAAGACCGCCAGAATATCAAACGCTTCTGCCATAAATGAAACAAGCTGCAATTAAGGAGACAGGTGGAACACCAGAAACAGTTTGAAAGTTAGTTGGGCCTAATAGGCTACTGCAGAATAATTTGTTAACAAACAGTAACATCCTATACGCCTACCTTAAGGTTTTCCAACGAATTATTCCTTCTTTTACCCATGTAGTTCTAATTATATATTTATCAATGGTGCAAACACTTTTTTTTTTTTGGTAACCTTGAACTCAATTATGGAAGAGGGACTCCAGAGTGAAGTTGCAGGTTTTAAGGTTTATACCTTCAGTGACTGGTTTACATACCTACCCCCCCGGAAGCGAACGTTTGTGAGCTTCAAATACGCTGTTCATCTCAGGCTCATGAAGGCCCTTTTTAGGTGAATGTTTCACAAATTTCCAACAAACGTTTTTTTCACATACTTAGGACGTCAATGATAATATAACTCGATATACAGTAAATATGCTTTTCTTTTTCATTGATTTTTAGACCTGTCACATGCAGAAATATAGTGATGCACAAAAATCGTAATATTAGTGTACAAAAACATGTACAAACGTCATTTTTACCTTTGTCGAGGGAAATTAAAGGTTTTTCCATTTCTTAAAGACTTCCTTTATTTAATTGTTGTTTTAAACATTCGTCCTCAGTACTGAAATATGTTTATATAAGTCCAAAATTATACAGCAATTATCTGTGATCGACAATTTGAACTGTGTGGGAAATGGTCACTAAATGCCGCCACCAGTATGTCTCTGCAGCAGCGCAAACAAATTGGCGGGCCGCACGAACTGAATGTGTTTTGACAAAGTTGTTGAATTAAATTTACATGCAAGTGCATGCCAGCTGATATATACAGGAATGGTCTAAAATGCATAAACAACAACAGAAATGGTGAGAAGTAAAATGAACGACAAAATAACCTCATTTTGTTAACATAAACGGTTGCATAATGTTCACATTGGCACTTTCTATTTTTATTTAATGTAAAGAGCAACTGAATTATGAATTAGGTGGGTAGCAACTAGGCTATTCTCCGATAAAAATTGTAAAGACATCAAATTTTAAGACCTAGCCTAGCCTCGTCATGGAAGTTGTTCATTGTAAGTTTCTTGAGACATTGCGAGCTGGTTCTCCACTATAATTATAGGTATACTAGGTATACCTATGTACTACTTTTTTTCCACGCCTCGTGGAAAAAAGTAGTACATATACCTAGTATGTGTATTACATACACCTAGTATCACAAGGTATAGAGTTGGAAACATGTATGGGGTGTGTATTTGGTGAGGAATCATAGCACTGTAGTACTATTGTACCCTCTTTAATCTAACTTAACCTAGTGGACTGTGCTGGGACCTTACCAGGTTAGGAAAGCTTTGACCCCACTAAACGACCACCCTAACCTGGCTTACAGCAACATAAATCCTAAAAATTAAATACAGGAACTCATCCCATCAAAACATTTACCTCAGTCCTGGTGCTGTACTCACTACTTGTAATTCAATCTAGTTAGGATTGGCATTTATCAGTGGAAGAAATTGGGCTGTGCCATTTCTAGATGAGTGTTTTAGTCTTGATTGTGCTTAAAAGTTTATAAAGCACTAGTTATTGGCAGTTGTTAAACGGACTGCGTATATAGTGGCTATCAGGTGTTGAAAATTGGGAGCATAAACTTTAACATCTGCAACTTTTGGATAAGAATTATTTATTTTTATTTGGCTATAGGGTACTTTGATTATTAAAACTAACCGGGAAAAACTATAGTTTCCATGGCAGTTGCGGTTTTTCTCTGTCAGTTTTACCCACTGAACAAGAATTTTAAGTAATATTTATTCGGACGACTGTAATTAACGCCCCCGGGGCCAGTACTAATACTATACACGGCGAAGTACAGCCAGTTACAAAAGCAGTGTCGCCCCGCCAGCCTGGATCGGTGAGATCATGCCCTTCTTGCCCTGAAAGTGGCCCACGTTCAAACAACCAGTATATAGTTAGAATGGTTCGAAAGGGAGGAGCAAGGAAATTACGGTAATCACGCAAAGTAATGCGATATTGAATGAAATATATTATATTGACAGAGAGAGAGAGAGCTTTTAATCCTGTTTAGTTAATAATCTGACATATATACTTGAGACCTTCTTCTTTAAGGAACATGTTATCATATATTTTTTGGAAAATAATTATTATGAAATCATATCACGTATTGTTTTTAATCGTTACACTTTTTCTAAATAAAAAAATGCCTTAAATATTGTTGGAATTGACTATTCATATTACTATTATTATGACGAAAATATCTTTTTTAATTATCCTATAAGCATGACTCTCTCTCCTCTCTCTCTCTCTCTCTCGTCTCTCTCTCCTCTCTCTTCTCTCGTCTGCGCTCTCTTCTCCTCATCACCTCTCTATCTCTCTTCTCTCACTTGCTATTTGGATGTGGCCAGGGATCACAAAACCGTAAATGGCTACTCTACCAACTTGTGCTAAGCTTTATCTATTTTTGCTCTAGATTGACTGGACTAGAATTACCTGTATTACCAATAATATTCGAATCTGGTCACAAAGATGTTACACACCAGGTTTTGTAGCCATCAAAAAACGTCATCAAAAAGTCATCAAAAGCATCAACTTTGCAAGGATATATTTTATTAATTAATCTATACTTAGAACATATTACTGGGATATGCTAATATAGAACTACATATTTGTATTTATGGCATAACTTAGTTGAATTACCAGTATTTGAGTGTGATGGGCCCTTGGCTCCGCCCCTCGCAACCATCTAGGCTACTTATAGGAAGTATTAAATTCGCTATATTACTTATATTACACAATATTTATTATATTTCATTTCCGAAACTATTTATGAAAATAAATGATGTGAAATGAATGCAGTGAAATGTGTTCATCAGTGCATTAACATAATGATGGTGAGGTATAAAGTATGTAGGTGTTGCAAAACCGTATACTATTAACATATTTTTTTAGTGTCTCAAATTATTTGGTGATACTCTTTAGACCTGGGCAGATCTGTCACGTCTTAGCTAACCAACACCCCCCTCCCTCTAACACCACCCCCCCCAAACACAAAATCCCACCTCCGGCTCACGCTTGCTCACTCACCTCACTCCGCCTCTATTCGTAGCTTCAGCGGCTAATATCCAACACACCTTGTTCCCCCTCCAAGCTATTCAAGAAACCCACCACTTTCGATATCTCCTGTTCAATAGTGTTTTTACATAGTCACGTTTTTATTTTGTTTGTATAAAATAATTGTAAACATTTGGAAAATATAATGACGTATGAAATACTGTCATCTGAGTATTATTTTTCCTTCCAAAAAACATCCCTCAGAACAATTTCATAATAACTGTAAGATATTGAAATACCACAGAGGAGGTGCGGGTATAGAAGGATATTTATAACAAGGTGGGGGTTAAAGGTAATAAGGACAGGTGACATTGGGTGACATTAATAAGTCTTGACGGGTTCGTTTATCAACATTTATAAGGTAATGATAGTAATAACTTTACAGATAGCAGTTAATATAAACGATTCTAAGTCGCCATCACGCCTGGCTCATAGCGTTATAGGGTTACTGAGATCATCTTTGTATATCTGGTTAATGTCTCACTATCGTTTACGTTATGAATCCTGGTTCTCCCACGAGGTAACGTGCTACACACAGCCATGGACGAGCTGTATAACGCCAGTGGTCTTAACAGTCGTGTGTTTGCAGCCTTTGTGGAGGTTTATGTGCTAATTACGATTATCTACACTTAGGTAAGTGTTTGTCGAGGTCATTGTGTTGATCTATATGTTGGAATAACTGTTCGAACATAATGTTGTGCACTATAATCTTGTGTTAATTAAGTTACTTATCTTTATCACTGTTTGTAGGATGGCGGCAGCAGACAAAGGCAACTCTGATGAGCATATATCTGAAAGGCTGCAAACACGATTGTCAAGACCCCTGGTGTTATATACAGCTCGTCCATGGCTGTGTGTGGCACGTTACCTCGTGTGAAAACCAGGATTCATATATATTTCATTCAATATTGCATTTCTTTGCGTGATTACCGTAATTTCCCATCTCCTCCTTTTCGAATCATTCTAACTATGTACTGGTTGTTTGAACGTGGGCCACTTTCAGGGCAAGAAAGGGCATGATCTCACCAAGCCAGGCCTGGCGGGGCGACACCGCTTTTGTAACTGGCTGTACAAAGAGGCTGTTGCGAGTGCGCATTGATGCTCACAGAGGGTTCAGCTTCAGAACTGGGAGCAGATTGTCTAGCCCTGAACAATCTAATATCAGAAACCATACAAAAATATGTAAAACTTTTATAGACAATAAAGATTTTTCGATAGTAGGACAGGTACAAAAAGAAAACGACTTAACAATACTATTATTATCAAATTGACCGTACCACCGTTAAACTCCCAAACATCATCCACACAATTGTTTATTGCCTGATGGTCTTGTTGAGCTTCTTTTCTCTGTCTGTATGTTTGTTATTGTTTTTCTCTCTCTCTCTCTCGTTGTAACTCTATACGAGTACAGTAGTTTGTTTTTAACTTCTTTCTGGGTAGGTTGTCACCAGCCATTTGCTTCATCTTTAAGTAAATGTTTTAGCAATATATTCTGAATGTTTTAATTTAATTGTAATATGTAATTCGGATTTTATTAGTTTATTGATTGCCATGTTCGTTTGTTTGCATCCTAGAAAATACAACTATGTGGAGTTGTGAAACGTAGGCATGTACTTTAATAAAATGCATAATGGATAGTGCCATTCCCTGACCCGCCTTGGATTTTACTTCGAGCTGTTGCTCCGGAAATTGGAGTTTTATATTATATATATATATAATTATATATAGATATATAGTATATATATATATATATATATATATATAATCAATATATCTATATATATATATATATATATTATATATATATATATATATATAATATAAAAAATAGATATATATATATATATATATATATATATATATATATATATAATATATATATATATATATATATATATATATATATATAAAACTCCAATTTTCGGAGCAACAGCTCGAAGTAAAATCCAAGGCGGGTCAGGGAATGGCACTATCCATATGCATTATTAAAGTACATGCCGACGTTTCACAACTCCACATAGTTGCATTTTCTAGGATGCAAACAAGCGAACATGGCAATCAATAAACTAATAAAATCCGAATTACATATTACAATTAAATTAAAACATTCAGAATATATTGCTAAAACATTTACTTAAAGATGAAGCAAATGGATTCATCTTTATATATGCGCACATTTTCATATATAATAGTCCATGTAACGGCTAATTTAAAATGGTAAAAAAATTATGTCAAAGTGACGAAATAATTTCCGAGATGTGTCACAGATACTTTTAGTGCGGCAAGAAAGAAATTTGCGCTTGCGCGCCTTGTGTAACGATTGTAAACAAAACAACACCTTGATCCGTGAACTCCCAGCATCAATCCCAAGGCGCGTGATTCAAGAGTGTTTGGCTGGTAGGCCTAAAAGTATTTTTCCGCGAATTTTTTAAAAAAACTTTGTATGTCGACGTAAATACGTCCAGTCGGCACCTGAGAGAACAAAAATGTCGACGTAAAATACGTCCAGATCGGCGTTTTAAGGGTTAATAAGTCTTGGGCGGGTTCATTTATCAACATTTTATAAGGTAACGATAGTAATAACTTTACAGATAGTAGTTAATATAAACGATTCTAAGTCGCCATCACGCCGGCACATAGCTTTACTTTCCAGGGGGTTACTGAGATCATCTTTGTATATCTGGTTAATGTCTAACACTATCGTTTACGTTATGAAAAATCCTGGTTCTCCCCACGACCGTAACATGCTACACACAGCCATAGACGAGCTGTATAACGCCAGTGGTCTTAACAGTCTGTGTTTGCAGCCTTTGTGGAGGTTTTATTGCTAATTACGATTATCTACACTTAGGTAAGTGTTTGTCGAGGTCATTGTGTTTATCTATATGTATATATATCTATATATATATATATATATATATATATATATATATATATATATATATATATACAATGATAGTGAGACATTAACCAGATATACAAAGATGATCTCAGTAACCCTGTAAAGCTATGTGCCAGGCGTGTGATGGCGACTTAGAATCGTTTATATTAACTACTATCTGTAAAGTTATTACTATCGTTACCTTATAAATGTTGATAAATGAACCCGCCAAGACTTATTAACCCTTAAACGCCGACTGGACGTATTTTACGTCGACATTTTTTGTCTCTCAGGTGCCGACTGGACGTATTTTACGTCGACATACAAAAGTTTTTTTAAAAATTCGCGGAAAAATACTTTTTTTGCCTACCAGCCTAAAACTCTTGAATCACGCGCCTTGGGGGATGCTGGGAGTTCACGGATCAAGGTGTTGTTTGTTTACAATCGTTACGCAGGCGCGTAAGCGCGAATTTCTTTCTTTGTTGCCGCACTAAAAAGTATCTGTGACACATCTCGGAAATTATTTCGTCACTTTGACATAATTTTTTTACCATTTTAAATTAGCCGTTACATGGACTATTATATATGAAAATGTGCGCATTTTTATGTAGAATACAACAAAAAATACTCATGATTGTAGCTTTTATCAGTTTTGGAGATATTTTTCATTATAAATAACGATAAGTGCCAAAATTTCAACCTTCGGTCAACTTTGGACTCTACCGAAATGGTCGAAAACAAAACGCAATTGTAAGTTACTTAAAACTCTTAGATTCTAGTAATATTCAATCATTTATCTTAGTTTTGCAACTAATTGGAAGTCTCTAGCACAATATTTCGATTTATGGTGAATTTATGAAAAAACTTTTTCCTTACGTCCGCGCGGTAACTCTTCCGAAAATAATCATACATGCGATTGTGGAATGTTTGCACCATTTTAAATTAGCCGTTACATAAGTTTTATATATGAAAATGTGCGCAATTTCATGCACAATACAACTAAAACAACCCAATGGTTGTAGCTTTTATCAATTTTGAAATATTTCCATATAAAAAATAATAAGTGACAAATTTTCAACCTTCGGTCAATTTTGACTCTACCGAAATGGTCGAAAACGCAATTGTAAGCTAAAACGCTTATATTCTAGTAATATTCAAGCATTTACCTTCATTTTGCAACAAATTGGAAGTCTCTAGCAAAATATTCGATTTATGGTGAATTTATGAAAAAAAATAACATTTTCTTTACGTCCGCGCGGTAACTCTTCCGAAAAAATCATACATGCGATTGTGGTAATGTTTGCACCATTTTAAATTAGCCGTTACATAACGTTTTATATATGAAAATGTGCGCAATTTCATGTATAATACAACAACAAATAGTTGAAGGTTGTAGCGTTTCTCATTTTCGAAATATTTGCATATAAATCACGATAAATAAGAAAAAAAACCACGTTCGGTCAAATTTGACTCTACCGAAATGGTCGAAAAACGCAATTGTAAGATAAAACTCTTACAGTCTAGTAATATTCAGTCATTTATCTTCATCGTGAAACAAATTCGAAGTCTCTAGCACAATATTTAAATTTATGGTGAATTTTTAAAAAAAAACTTTCCTTCCCTCCGCGCGCGGATTCTCCGCCACAAATCTCCGAATGCGTAAGTCCCCATTCTCGGAATATTTGCTCCGTTTCATATTAGGCATTTCATAGAGTTTTATATATGAAAATGTGCAAAATTTCATGTAGAATAAAACGAAAAATATTTGAAAGTTGTAGCTTTTCTTATTTTCGAAATAATTGCATATAAAAAATATATATAAAAAAATTCGACATTCGGTCAACTTTAACTCGTCAGATATGGTCGAAAACTGCATTTTTAAGCTAATATTCTTACAGTATAGTAATATTCAATAATTTGTCTTCATTTTGAAAGAAATTGGAAGTCTCTAGGACAATATTTAGATTTATGGTGAATTTTGAAAAAAATAGTGTTTACGTCCGCGCGTTACGAATTCATGCATTATTTTGTGATAATATTTTCTCTGTTGCTTTTAATCGTTTTATAATTTGTTATATATTCAAAATGATCGCATTTAGTGTACATTACAACGAAAAAAAAGTAACTTGTTACCTTCAGCTGTTTTTGCGCAATCAGCGCGATTTGAATACACTTATCTTGAATTTCGTTTTTTTTTTTTTTGCGCTATCATATATCGCATTATTTATATATGATAATGATAATTTTTTTTCATTTCTGATGGTTTGCATACTAAACTTCAGGCAATGACAAAAAAAGGAGCCAAAATGAACTCTTAATCTTCAAAACTAAGCGCGCTGTGATTTTTTGAAAAAAAAATATTTTTTCCGCCTCCCGCGCTCACTCTGAAACGTCTCCGGCACACGGGTTGGGAGTACATTTTTTTTTTTTAACCGCTTGGTTGGGACCGCTTCGGTTTTTTTTGTTTAAGGGTAATGTCACCCAGTGTCACCCTGTACTATTACCTTTAACCCCCCACCTTGTTATAAATATATATAAAAAAATTCGACATTCGGTCAACTTTAACTCGTCAGATATGGTCGAAAAAGAAACTGCATTTTTAAGCTAATATTCTTACAGTAATCTTTAGTAATATTCAATCATTTGTGTCTTCATTTTGAAAGAAATTGGAAGTCTCTAGGACAATATTTAGATTTATGGTGAATTTTTGAAAAAAATATGTTTACGTCCGAGCGTTACGAATTCATGCATTATTTTGTGATAATATTTTCTCTGTGTTGCTTTTATCGTTTTATAATTTGTTATATACCAAAATGATCGCAATTTAGTGTACATTACAACGAAAAAAAAGTAACTTGTTACCTTCAACTGTTTTTGCGCACAGCGCGATTTGAATAACAATATATATGAAATTTCGTTTTTGCGCTATCATATATCGCATTATTTTATAGATGATAATGATAATTTTTTTCATTTCTGATGGTTGCATACTAAACTTCAGGCAATGACAAAAAAAAAAGGAGCCAAAATGAACTCTTCTCTTGAAAAAAAACTAAAGGCGCGCTGTTGGATTTTTTTAAAAAAAAAAAAGAAAATTTGTTTTTTCCGGCTTTTCCCACCGCGCCTCACCTCTGAAAAAAACTTTCTCCGGCACACGGGAGACATTTTTTTTTTTTACCGCTTCGGCGTTTAAGGGGTTAATGTCACAGTGTCACCTGTCCCTATTACCTTTAACCCCCCACCATTGTTATAAATAATCCTTCTATACCCTCAAACCTTTCCCTTCTGTTTGGGTATTTCAATGTCTTACAGTTATTATGAAATTGTTCTGAGGGATATTTTTTGGAAGGAAAAATAATCTCAGATGACAGTATTTCATACATCATTACACTTTCCAAATGTTACAATTATTTTATTACAAAAAATAAAAACGTGACTATGTAAAACACTAATGAATATGAGATATCGAATAAAGTGGTGGGTTTCTTGAATAGCTTAGAGGGGGAACAAGGTGTGGTTGGATATTAGTTCCGCTGAAGCTACGAATGGGAGGCGGAGTGAGGTGAGTGAGCAAGCGTGAGCCGGAGGTGGGGTTGGGGGTGGGGGCGGTAGGGGGAGGGGGTGGTTAGCTAAGATGTGCTGATCTGACCAGGTCTAAAGAGTATCACCACCATAATTTGAGACACTAAAAAATATGTTAATAGTATACGGTTTTGCAACACTACTACTTTATACCTCACCATCATTATTTTAATAGCACCGATGCACGCATTTCACCGCATTTCATTCCACATAATTTATTTTCATAAATAGTTTCGGAATTAATATAAATAAATATTCTATAATATAAGAAATATAGCGAATTGAATACTTCCTATAAGTAGCCTAGATGGTTGCGAGGGGTGGAGCCAAGTGGCCCATCACACTCAAATACTGGTAATTCAACTAAGTTATGCCATAAATACAAATATGTAGTACTAGATTAGCATATCCAGTAATATGTTCTAAGCATAGATTAATTAATAAAATAATTTCTTTGCAAAGTTGATGCTATGATGACTTGTCAACCCACGGCTACAAAAACCTGGTGTGTAACATCTTTGTGACCAGAATCGAATATTATTGGTAATATGTAGGTAATTCTAGACCGTCAATCTAGGCAAAAAAAATAGATCAGCTTAGCAAACAAGTTTGTAGAGTAGCCATTTATGGTTTTTGTGATCCCTGGCCACATCCAAATAGCATATCAAACATCTACCATTAGTTAAATAGTCAATCAAGGCGATATAAGACATAGGACAGAATGAGAGAGAGAGAGAGAGAGAGAGAGAGAGAGACGTGCTTATAGGATAATTAAAAAAGATATTTTCGTCAGAATAATATTAATATGATTAGTCAGTTCCAACAATATTTAAGGCATTTTTCATTTAGAAAATGTGATAACGATTAAAAACAATACGATGTGATAATATTTCATAATAATTATTTTCCAAAAAATATATGATAACATGTTTCTTAAAGAAGGTCTCAAGTATATCCGTTAGATTAATAACTAAACAGGAATTAAAGCTCTCTCTCTCTCTCTCTCTCTGCTCTGCCTATATATATTTCATTCAATATTGTATTTCTTTCCGTGATTACCGTAATTTCCCTCCTCCTCCCTTTTGAACCATTCTAACTATGTACTGGTTGTCTGAACGTGGGCTAACTTTCAGGGCATAAGAATAGGCATGATCCTCATCGAGCCAGGCCTGGCGGGGCGCCACCAACCGCTTTTGTAACTGGCTGTACATTGGACGCCCCGATCCCCATTGCGGATTGTCGTATCCCGGGTTACATCCTGGCCAAGTCCGTGCGGACTTTTTCTCTGAGGAACATACCAAAATAATTGCATTAGGCGGAGTTCCCTTAACCCTTTACTGCCGACCTGACGTATTTTTACGTCGAGAACATTTTTTGTCTCTCGGGTGCCGACTGGGGAACCGTATTTTACGTCAACATACAAAAGTTTTTTAAAAATTCGCGGAAAAATACTTTTAGGCCTACCAGCCTAAAACTCTTGAATCACGCGCCTTGGGGGATGCTGGGAGTTCACGGATCAAGGTGTTGTTTTGTTTACAATCGTTACGCAGGCGCGCAAGCGCGAATTTCTTTCTTGCCGTACTAAAAGTATCTGTGACACATCTCAAAAAATTATTTCGTCATTTTGACATAATTTTTGTACATTTTAAATTAGCCGTTACATGGCGTAATTATATATGAAAATGTGTGCAATTTTATGTAGAATACAACAAAAAAACAATAACTCATGATTGTAGCTTTCATCAGTTTGAGATATTTTCATATAAATAACGATAAGTGCCAAAATTTCAACCCTTCGGTCAACTTTGACTCTACCGAAATGGTCGAAAAACGCAATTGTAAGCTCAAAACTTATATTTTAGTAATATTCAATCATTTACCTTAATTTTGCAACTAATTGGAAGTCTCTAGCACAATATTTCGATTTATGGCGAATTTATGAAAAAACTTTTTCCTTACGTCCGCGCGGTAACTCTTCCGAAAAAAATCATACATGCGATTGTGGTAATGTTTGCACATTTTATTTTAAATTAGCCGCTACATAAGTTTTATATATGAAAATGTGCGCAATTTTATGCACAATACAACTAAAAACAACCCATGGTTGTAGCTTTTATCAAATTTTTGAAATATTTTCATATAAAAAATTATAAGTGACAAATTTTTCAACCTTCGGTCAAATTGGACTCTACCGAAATGGTCGAAAAACGCAATTGTAAGCTAAAACGCTTATATTCTAGTAATATTCTATCATTTACCTTCATTTTGCAACAAAATAGAAGTCTCTAGCACAATATTTCGATTTATGGTGAATTTATGAAAAAAATAACATTTTCTTTATGTCTGCGCGGTAACTCTTCTGAAAAAATCATACGTGCGATTGTGGTAATGTTTGCACCATTTTAAATTAGCCGTTACATAAACGTTTTATATATGAAAATGTGCGCAATTTCATGTAGAATACAACAATAAATAATTAAAGGTTGTAGCTTTTCTCATTTTCGAAATATTTGCATATAAATCCCGATAAATAGAAAAAAAACCACGTTCGGTCAACTTTGACTCTACCGAAATGGTCGAAAAAAAAAAAACGCAATTGTAAAGCTAAAACTCTTACAGTCTAGTAATATTCATTCATTTTATCTTCATCGTGAAACTAATTCCGAAGTCTCTAGCACAATATTTAGATTTATGGGGAATTTAAAAAAAAATCTTCCTTCCCTCCGCTCGCGGATTCTCCGCCACAAATCTCCGAAATGCGTACGTCCCATTCTCGGAATGTTTTGCTCCGTTTCATATTAGGCATTTCATAGTTTTATATATGAAAATGTGCGCAATTTCATAGTAGAATAAAACGAAAAATATTTGAAGGTTGTAGCTTTTCTTATTTCCGAAATAATTGCATATAAAAAATATATATAAAAAACTCGACATACGGTCAACTTTAACTCGTCAGATATGGTCGAAAACTGCATTTGTAAGCTAATACTCTTACAGTATAGTAATATTCAATCATTTGGCCTTCATTTTGAAAGAAATTGGAATTCTCTAGGACAATATCTAGATTTATGGTGAATTTTTTAATAAAATAATTGTTGACGTCCGCGCGTTACGAATTCATGCATTATTTTGTGATAATATTTTCTCTGTGTTGCTTTTATCGTTTTACAATGTGTTGTATACCAAAATGATTGCAATTTAGTGTACATTACAACGAAAAAAAAAAAGTAACTTGTTACCTTTAACCGTTTTGCACAAAGCGCAATTTGAATACAATTATATATGAAATTTCGTTTTTGCGCTATCATATATCGCATTATTTATATACGATAATGATACTTTTTTTTCCTTTCTGATGGTTGCATACTAAACTTCAAGCAATGACAAAAAAAAGGAGCCAAAAATGAACTCTTAATCTTGAAAACTAAGCGCGCTGTGATTTTTTTGAAAAAAATATTTTTTCCGCTTCCGCGCTCGCTCTGAAACACTCCGGCACACGGGAGACTTTTTTTATTTTTTTTTTACCGCTTCAGCGTTTAAGGTTAACTTCTTCATTACCGAAAGTTTGTTTGGAGGAGGTAGGCGGGTACCACCATTCAAGTCTACTACACCGCCCCGGGTGCATAAAGGTGGTACGAAGAGTACCACCAAAACTCCTCTTTTCAGATAGGGGCTTCCAATCATTCTGTAATTTCGGTTTGAAGAGTTGGAGCCAAAAATAAACAGTATGCACGATGCCAGACGTATGATGAAACCCAAAAAAAAAATATATTACTGCTTACCCGGAGAACGTATTTATACCTAAAAAACGCAAATACTGTCTCAGGGACGGAAAAAACCAACTAACCGTAAATATCTGAGTACTTAACTTAGCTGCTGCGATAGCTGCACGCTCCATTATAGTAAAAATCCAACGAAAGGGCACAGAAAAAACACAAGAGAGAAAAATAGCACAAGTGACTCGTGTGCGCTAACTTAAAAGGATGGCCACCAGAGGCGCAGCAGTCGGCAGCATGGGTATGGAGTAGTAGTAGTACGAGCTGCTCACTCTGTGGGTCGGCTCTCCTCATGGAGGGTTTTGTTGTGGGAGATTTCTATTGGTATTTGGCTCGTGGTAGTGGTTTCTCCACTCGCGAGTGTTCATACCGACACCTCTTGGAGGGGTGAAAAGCGAGTTCAGTTTATACTGACTTTTTCTTTATTTTATTTATTCTCTGGTATGTGTTAGTACATTTACCCTAGAAATAATAGATTAAAGGATATTTCGCGCAGCGACACGAGCTGAGCCCAGAAAAGCTATTTTTTCTGAGGGCAAGAAACTTGAAAATTAGTTTAATGTTTCAGACATACGTCATTTGGCAGTATTCAGCTAGTGATATCTGGCAACTGTATGCTAGATGACAAAAACACCTTATGTAGCTATGCGCCATGGTGACGGACATAAATTCTCAGTTGCAGGTTGTCCCGGAAAAAAAACAATTCCTTGAGATGTATTTATAGCATTGGTATTGTACCAGGGCGGTATTTTTTGCCATGACCCCTAGGTTAGGTTAAGCTGGGTTAGGTTAGTTCAGTTTGTATTCTGTATAATTTGGGTGTGGGAAATATATTGAGATAGTTTCCAAGAAGATTCTATGGCTAGTTTTTATCATATGGCATCCAGCTTTTTCAGGGAAGGTCAGTACGGTTACAGTTCAGGAGTATGCGCCCCAGAAAAAACAAAAGCCTATGCTAGCATAAGGCTGGCTAATCTTAAACCAACAAATGAGTCAAGTGCTAATGGGTATCCTGCAGGTAATCACTACCTTATTTAGGTATTTATTTTTCTTTCAAGAATTGTGGCATGTATTACATTTTTTCTTGTGACTCCGCCTACACCATTATTTTCTGTCTGAAGAGGCTCTTATTTTAGGACACAAAATTTGCAGGCCTAGTTTTTGTGTATACAGTGTTAAAAGACAAAACTATTTAGTTATTACTATCTGTTCATAACCAAAACATTTAGAAAGATGCTGAATATCAGCCTATAAATTTTGTTTGGTTAGGCTTATTGATCCTTGTCTGGTTTGTGAATGCTGGTTATCTTATTATATAAGCATTATTATTTTGTTAATAATAAGGATTAGCGTGTTATTAGATTTTTTATAATTAATAAAGTAGTGGAACCTCGGCTTTCGTATGCCCTGGTTTCCGTATGATTCGGTTTTCATAGACTTTTTCTGGTGAAATTTTGTCTCGGGATTCATACTTTCCTTGGATTTCGTAAACTCAGAAATGCTTCTTCTGGAGCCCACTCCATGAATATTGCCCCATACCAGCAGCCAAACAAAGCATCCTGTGTTTCTCGTGATCTATTCTGCTTTTTGTGGTCGTTGTTTTTTGTGCTTTTTTATTTGAGTACAACTGCCAAATAAAACATCATGAGGCAAAAGAAAGTTCCAAGTGCCCCCCTTCTGTAAAAATGGCGAGAAACACATTATATAATTTAAGAACTTCGTAGCAGTGTTGGAGGGTGTTGCATGCTGATCACTTATGAGAATGCCTAGGTACTGCTGTTAATGAATTTAAGGCCAATAGAGGCTGGTTTGAAAATTTAGAAAGAAAATGGGCATACATAATATGCCTACTTCATTGATTAAGGATATGTTTACAAAGTGGAGTGATGTAAAAGACTTTGTGGAGAATTATCGTCCCAACAAAGATGTAATCCATGTCTCCAACATCTTTAATACAATGCCGTGTCCCACTCTAGGCAAATTTTAGAGACGGCAGATATTAATGTCTCTGGACAGTTTTGTTTGTGTGACAGGGGTCCAGTGACTCAAGCTGGTTCTAGTGCCAGTAATAAACCAAAGCAGGGAAGTAACCCCAGGTAGTGTCAGTAAAAAACAAAGAGAAGTAACCCCAGATAGGTTCTTGAGACCTGAAATCCCTTTGGAGGGGGATTCCTTTCCAAACAATAACCTCTTCTCTCCTCCCCCTCTTCTCTCCATTTTCCATAAAGGTAAGAGTGATGTTAAATGTTCATTATTCATTTATATTTATTTTTCATTGCTTTCTGTATGTAAAACTGTTTTTTCCCTATAAATATTTTATGTATTTTTTTGTACATTTTGGACCTTATGGGAGGTTCTGGAACAGATTATGTATGAAAACTGAGGTTCCACTGTATTCTTTTACAGTTGTTATGCAAATATGATTGAGCATTGCAGTGCTGAATGGCCTCATAACATTGTCCATTCGGCCTATTGTGAGCCTCTATGTGTGAGGGCTAAATCGCTCACGCCTTGAGAAAAAAATTTTTATACGCTTCATGGTTCAGGTAAAACGTGAAAACAAAAATAACGTATTTACCACATCATAGTTTTACATCAAGAATAGTTAGTAAGATAATGCTGATAGTAAGAAGTCAAGTTGAAATGTAACGTTTAAAAAATTTCATCTGACAGAAAAAAGAAATTAACCAATATAAATAGAGAACCACAAAAAATAAGTTAATAAGGCCTTTCAAACATAATTGAAGAAAAACAAAAGTAAATTATGTTTATTCCATATTCAATAACTGGAGCCAGTCTCATGGATCATTCACATTCATTCTAGTATCCATAAATTTACAAATTTACATCTAGTACAGTGGTCCCCCGTATACAAATAGGTGGAACCTCTATAAAAATGCTGAAACCGACCTATTTTGGTAGTGAAACTTTAGAAAAACCCACAAAAAATTGTTATACCTGTTTTTTTTTTATTGTTTTTATCACAAAAAGTGCATTTTATGATGAAATTGATAAAAAAAAAAAAACAAAAGTTATTTCTGGATATTTCTCATAGAAAAAATACCGCGAATAGGCGAATTTTCCCGTGAATAATGTGTAGATATGGTCCAGAGAGAAATAAATCCACGAATCTGGAGGATGCGAGTACAGGGGTCCCACTGTACTAAAATAAATAGGTTATTTTTATGTCGACAGATTTACCGTAGTACTGTAATTTTTGTCTTATTATATTTAATGATTATAGTTCTCTTTTACACCTGTTTGACATTTTATTTTTTAGGCTGCCTACATTTGAATTTTACAAAAAAAATTGTTGTAAAGTTGAACTTTGTCCTTTCTGAGCAAGGTCCTTTTAATTTTAAAATAGCCTATTATTTTTTCAATATAAGCTGTTGAAGACAGATTCCCTGTTTCTCCAACTGTTGTCTGATTGAGAGGTTCGCTTATTGCGTTAAAGTGTATTGTGCTGAAGCCTGCTCTGTTGTAGTTTAGCTGAGTGAAGTTTTAACAATGTGGTAAGTATTAGACTTTTTCAGTTATTATTTACAGCGATTATAGCTCTCTTTACGCGTTTGACAGTTTTTTCTTTTTCAGGCTGCTTACATTTGGATTTTACAAACTGTTGTAAGTTGAACATGTAAGGGCTGAGCAAGGTCCTTTTAATTTTGAAATACAGTAGCCCCTTGGTACCTCCAACCAGTGTTGGGACGTTAGAAACACACAAAAGCTAATTGAATTCTGTGTGGCTGAAGCTTGCTGGAATGTAATTTGGCAGAGTGACGTTTAACAATCTGGTAAGTGTTAAAATTTTTGCACTGGTTATTTGTTATATGTAACTCCAGTCTGCTTTGTACCAGGTACTCTTATAGCAACTGGAGGCTGCACAAATTTATATTCTGTAAACAAGTCCGGGTGCTGTGCTGGGATATTACTTATATTCACCAAGATTTAAGTAAAATGATGATTTGAGTGTAATTGGCAGGGTTGAGTGAGCATGTGAGACTGTTGTGAAGTATTGTGTTAATTTAACCAGTGATAGTGTCACCGAACTTTGATAATTTTGCTTGATTTTGAATAAAGTGTTTTTTTTTCTATAACGGTTTACTGTGGAAATCACACAAATACCAATTCCATGTATTTGTATACACTTAAAGCCATCAAAGGAAGAACCAGGTGAAGAACCAGATTTAGTAGTTTGGGAAACTGGTTTCTGACCCTGAATCCACTGCTTGGTTGTACGAGAATTATCATGCACCATTATGGTCACATTTTTGTTTGTTTGTTTGTTTGTATGGTGTTTTTACGTTGCATGGAACCAATGGTTATTCAGCAACAAGACCAACGGCTTTACGTGACTTCCGAACCACTCAAGAGTGAACTTCTATCACCAGAAATACACATCTCTCACTCCTCAATGGAATGGCTTGAGAATCTAACCTCCGACCACCGAGGGGTGGGAAGCAAACACCAAACCAACCACGCCACCGAGGCGCTATGGACACTACATTTGGTCGTCTTCCTTTCATCTAGCGAGAATTTAGTTTTCCTGGCAGCGTTAACTTTCTTTGGCATCAGCACTTTTGCATGTACTTTTTCTATTTAATATTTATTCACCTAGCTAGGCCATCATCACCACCACCCAACTTCTTCCTAGTTAAATTCCAACTTTTAACTGTAGTCACCTACTGGTCTTAACTACATTCCTGAGGTTCTACCAAACACCTGCTATTTCAAAACTGCCAGGGACTACCCAATTTGTTTCTCAAATTCCATAATAGACTCTACATTTCCTCTGTATGTAGCGAGTGATCTCAGGAACCCACTGCATATTTACTAACTCAATTTGATTTATGAAAACCTAACAAGACTTTTGAAATTGAGAGATAGGCAAGATTAAACATTTCTGGCTAGCCACACAAATAACATTTATAAACTTCAGTTTCCAGACTAAATAACACTAAGTGTAATAGGTGAATTTTTATTTAGTACAAAGAGAAATTTACGTTTCACAAACTTTATTGCCCTTCCAAAACTGACAAGTTCTTAATCCGTAGTTCTTTCCACATGCTTCTCAATTTCTGTAAGGAGAGTATCACACTTGCCAATCATTATGTTTACTGCTTCTTCTAAAATTTCAAAGCTCTTCAAAGCACTCGGTGACTCGACATAAACTGAAACAGAAAAACAATAAAAAAAAAATATTGTTGTAATGGTATCAAAATGTTTATTGTTCTGTAAGCCATACAATACTGCCATGAATCTTCATTGTACTCTTGGTCTTTGCAATGAGTCCAAGGTCATCTTTGATACTATTCTCTGCCAAGTCCCTCTATGAGAACCACAAAAATATATAAAACACCTTCCTTCTTGCAAGGTACTTATTTTATAATTATTGTCATACAATGTCCATACAATGTCCTTCCTGGCTAATTGCTAAAGTTGGTTTAAAGGTAAAATCAAGACTTTATTTTGAACATCTTGGCATCAGGATCACCTAAATGCGTAAATTAAATGAAGTGCCTTTAATTTTCCAAGATTTCCATAAACAATACAATCATTCAGTCTTAAAATTCAAGGTGTTAAAAGTAACAGTATTATATGCCCTAATTTAAAACCTCAAAACTGCTGAAGTAACCCAGAGTAATTTTAAATAGTCATTATTTAGCTTTTAATTTACAATACATGCAGGTAAACCAAATCTGAAATTAGTTAAACCAAAAAATCTGAAACTAGTACTTTTTTGGATACTTACATATAACTGATCAGTTTTCCTTGTTAGTTTAACAGCTGCCTTGATACTATCATATTCAAAGACATTCCTGGAGCAAGTATCATTCCTTGTCATCATTAACTTCTGCAACTTTTTTACCTTTAAAAAAGATTCGGTATTAATAATCAAATGTTGACGTGAATGTGAAACAAGCAACATTAAAAAAAAAATTCAACCATAAAACTGCGGTGTTAAGAAAAAGTATGGATTTTAACTCAACCCAACAATGAATTGATGATTTATATGGCATCATGAAGAGTCAGTATAGCTTTGCTGGTCAGACTAACAACAACAAAAAGATGTGCTTCTACCACATGTCGTGTCTGGAATGATTGAAAGAGGAGGAATAGGGGGGGCATTAGCAAGATAAAGCTGCTTCCTAATGAACTAGTCTAAATCAGTAGCACCGCAACAGAGTTCGCATTAAGAAAAAAAAATATATTTGATGAGTTTGCAAAAGAAGTATAATTCCACTGCATTGTGGTACTACAAAAGGTCTATCACCAGAAATAAATTCCTGAGCCAAGGATTGAACTTTGGACTAGGGATGCACTGATACCAATACTACCAACTTTTAAAACTGATACCTGTTCCCTCCATAGCACTGCTATTTAGGGGAGTATATATTGTCTAAAATCATACTTGTTCTTAGGTTGTTGTTTATTAAAGGTTCAAAAGCTCTAAGGTCATATAATAGGGTTACATAAACAATTTCAAAGGCATAAGTTATCTTGAAAAACAACATCAAGTATAAGTATTAAGTATTTAATCCCTTTATTACCTGGATAGTTTGGCTTATATTATTTGTTACCATTAGAAGACTTTAACAATTTAGGTAAGTAGTACTACTTACTCGAATTCATGGGGTGACGAGCAATCTGAAATCACCAATACAGGCGGCCCGCGGTTAACGGCGCAATCGCTCAACGGTAAATCAGTTTTACGGCTGTCATCAAAAATATTCATTAAAAAAATAAGGCATTTTAAAGGTATTTTTATGCACAATTTTCAGTTAACGGCGCCGCTAGCGCCATTGTCTAACGAGTTCATACATTTGTAGAAATGCCGTTCAGACCATGAAGGTTATGCAAATTATATTAACAAATTTTTTGGAGTTATTACGTAGGTATTATGGTAAAATATATGCCTCTTGACGCTGTTCTACGCCGAAAATATCGAGTTACATAAGTGCAAATTTAGCTTTGGATGTGTCGATTTATAAATGTTCATGCTTTTGTTTAAAATGTGTATGAAAATGTATTACGTGAAAGGTATTTTTATTTCTGCACAGAAATATGATACAAAGGTAGCTTCTGAAACTGCCCTTCTCGTTATCAAATAAGATGTTTTTTTCATGTTCTTTCTTGTGAAGCCGCCCGCCTGCCGCTCTTCCGAAATATAGATTTAAAAAAAGTGCAAATTAGCAATCGATGTGTCGATTTTATAAATGTTTATGCTTTTATGTTTAATATGCGTATGAAAATGTATTACGAATAAGGTATTTTTATTTCTGTGCAGAAATATGATAAAAAGGCAGCTTTTGAAACTGCCCTTCAAGTTATCAAACTACGATGTTTTTTTCATGTTCGTTCTGTATGCCGCCATCTGCCACTCTTCTGAAAATATAGTTAAAAAGAGTGCAAATTTAGCGATCGATGTGTCATTTTTTTAAATGTTTATCCTTTTATGTTTAAAACGTGTATGAAAATGTATTGTGTGTAAAGGTAATTTCATTTTTGTACATAATAAGATACAAATTAAGGCAGCCTTTGTAACTACGCTCCCACGTTGTAAGGGGATGTTTTTTCATGTTCGTTCTTGTCCGCCACTGTTCCGAAAAATGCATGGTGTTATTTTATTAATTATGCATCTTTTCCATAAATCCTTTAAAAAGTTTATACATATTTTCACTGTATCCAAGAATATTATATGTATTCTCATATTATTGTATTATAAAATACTACGGCAAATTTAAGCCAGTATTCCGTGGAGCGGCCAATGTTGTGGTTTGAAATCAGCTGATGAATACGAGACTGAGTTTGTTTCACCATAATGCTCAGTGAGTTTGTTTCACCATAACGCAATTCTGAGCTAATTCTCTTGCTCCTAGTTAGCATAAACGAATATCTAGATACTAGACTTATATGAGACAAGGTTATTTTTCCTTATACTACAACGTGTTTTTAGGTGGAAATATTTATTAAATATGTCTCGTTGTGAATGTGAACTAATTTTTTTTTCGTTAACAGATTACGTTGGCGGCATGTTTATTGCGTAAAAATTACGTGATTCCGTTTGCAATACAGCAGTCCCCGGTTACGACGGGGGTTCCGTTCTTGAGACGCGTCGTAAGCCGAAAAATCGTCGTAAGCCGGAACGACGCTTTGGAAATATGTCTTAAACTAATAAAAAGTTATAAAAACCTTACTTGTAATCCTTTGGTTACACTACATGTTGTTTCTGTAGTTTTATGTACAACCTGGAGTTATTTTCATAAAAGAATGCTGGTTCTTGAAGGTAAAAACTATTGTAATCCCTCTTGGGGTACACTACATTCTTGAATATTTTGATGTACAACCTGGAGTGATTTTGCCAAATCTTGAGGGCTACAAGAACAGCTGATTACTATTTACGTATCATATAGACTAATTAAAGTAAACGTATCTTTAAATAGGGGCCTTATATATTAGTATCAACAAACATTTCCTGCTATGAGTCAGAGGCCGTAATGAAACGAACACTTCTCTGTCCTATCTGTTCAGAAAATAAATGTTACGTCAATCCCCGAGACGGTGACCATTGTTGCTAAGGCGTGCGTCCTCTCTCTCTCTCTCTCTCATCTCTCTGATCAATTATGTACTGGATAATGTCTCTCTTTGGATACTTCGATTTTGCCAAATCTTGAGGGCTACAAGAACAGTTGATTACTATTTACGTATCATATAGACTAATTAAAGTTAAACGTATCTTTAAATAGGCTTATATTATTAGTATCAACAAAACATTTACTGGCATGAGTCAGAGGCCGTTTAAACGAAACGAACACTTCTCTGTCCTTACTCGGAGCGTCGGAAGAGCCGTCTCTCTCTATCTCTCTCTCTCTCTCTCTCTCTCGCTCTTCTCTCTCTCTCTCTCTCTCTCTCATTGTAATCTAACCATAAACTTCGTTTTGTTATTATTACTGGAAACAAGCAATGATTTTTTTCATTATTTGTGCTTTTGGACTGTTATATGTAACTTTGCGCACCGCAAGCTAGTATTATTCATTTGCTCGGAACTAGTTCCGCATATGAGGGCGTCGTCACTAAAAACATAGAAAAATACGACATAAAAAGTGTCGAAAATCATCATAACCTCAAAATTTTTGTTGTAATCTAACCAGAAAACTTATTTTTATTTAATATACTGTGCTAAACTATAAAGGAGTTTTATCATAGTATGAGTTTTTTTAAAGCGTCGTTAACTCGGAGCGTCGGAAGCGTCAGCGTCGTAACCTCGGAACAAGCGTCGTAACCCAGGACGGATTTTTCCATTGAATATTTAAAGAAAAAGCGTCGTAACCTCGGAACGTCGTAAGCCGGAACCGTCGTAACCCGGGGGGGACCGCCGCCTGTAATCCTTTATATCATCGTAATACGAACTTTACGTTATTTATCTTATATCGGCGTGAAACCAACAGTAAAATGTGTTCTTTCAAGCACAGTAGTTTTTGATTAAAATGATATTATCCCAATTTTGTCTACGGTTGTGTTTGATGGCATACATTTACTGCAGTTTTATCCTTGTTGCCGATGTACGATAATAGTCATTAGCAGCTGGAACAGTTTTCTCAGCTTCAGTTATTGAAAAAAAACTAGGTTTAAATTTAACAGTATATTTCCCGATTGATCTTTGATCTATAGCAAATAAAGTTATTATTACATTAGATTCCGATGATCTTTGATCTATAGCAAATAAAGTTATTACCATTTAAGATATCTCAGTTCTATTCTATACATAATGCCATTTATAACAACTACGGTAATAGTGTACTGTAGTATGATGATTGAAATACAAGCCAAACGGATGTTATCCAGTTCGGTTGTACTTAGAAAAAAAAAAGTCGTTTCTCATTCGGTTGTTCATGGCTGTACAGGTTCACGCAACGAGTATAACGTTAAAACCATACTTTCATCATTCTCTTTTGCTGTTACTGAACTTATGTAACTAGAAGATGGACAAGTTAGGCCATTGTAATTTTGATCTCTCATAAAATCAAAATATCGTAAGACTAATGATCGTAACTTGAACACTACAGCTACCTGTACACTGTATAAACTTTATTATATCTTTACATACTCTAGCCACCCAAAGGATTGAAGCTAGGCTTTTTTTCACTTAACAGTATTACAATTCTATATGTACTGTACAGTACTACTGTACAGTGAATTAATATAATACCTATAATTTTACTTATTGCGCCATTGTGGCATTACGGCGCCTTTGACTGGTCTAGAGTTTTGAAAGGTGTGTGGCGGCCGTAGGCTTTAAAATCGCTTAGTGTCGAAAATCACTCAGCGTCGGCGGCCAGGAACGGAACCCCTGCCCGCTAACTGAGGGGCCGCCTGTATATACTTTTATTCTGAGTTTTAATTTATATACTGGCTAGAAACAGTTAACAGACTCACTTATTTAGATTATGTAAGGTCCTGGTAATGGAGGGTTGGTTAATCCTTTGCCTCATTACAGAACATAAAATGGTTCTGTTAAGGTAATCCAAGAAAATGAGATACCGGTACATAAATAAAAATAGATTAAGAAAGGACCAGAGTTTGTTTATGAGGTATAGATCAACAAAACATTCAACTCACAAAATAGCACAAATCCCTTTGCAAGTTCCAACTCATACTGAACTTGGACCATCTGAACTAAGTTAAAATGATATTGTTAAGATACAATAAAGTTTTGTACATACTTACCTGGCAGATATATACTTAGCTATAGACTCCGTCGTCCCCGACAGAAATTCAAATTTCGCGGCACACGCTGCAGGTAGGTCAGGTGATCTACCGCCCTGCCGGCTGGGTGGCAGGAATAGGACGATTACCGTTCTAGAACCAGATTTTCTCTTCCACCTGTCTCCTGAGGGGAGGTTGGTGGGCCCATCAATCGTATATATCTGCCAGGTAAGTATACAAAAACTTTATTGTATCTTAACAATATCATTTTTGTACATGGAACTTACCCAGCAGATTAAATATACTTAGCTGATTGACACCCTTGGTGGTGGGAAAGAGACAACTATTTACTGAATAGACAGGTAAACAACATACGTTGTAGGTAATAAATAAATAAACCCTTGGTTCCTACTTGATCATCGTAAGACAATCCCATGCTATGCCTAGGAATCTGCTTTCGCCTCAAGGAGCCTCAGCGAGGATGTGACCTATGGCTAAGAGTTCTTGTGTGGGTCTGTCGATGGGGTCTTATCCATTTACTCGACAGAGCCTCTTACATGACAATATGCCTATGCCTAGTGCATAATTAAGGAGCAACACCGATCCCGATCACCTGATCCTAACACGAGGGTTAGTGCTTAAGTTGAAAAGAGTTATCTACAAACTCCTTTCAAAAAACCCAAAGAAAAAACACGACGTTAAATAAAATTTAACTCACTAGTTAAGGATCAGTATCTGCTCCCTATCCCAGCAATGTATCCGCAGACACGTATCAACCAAGAGAGAAGGATCCCTCGAAGGTTATCTTGACATCCTTCGGATAATGGGAAGTCAACACAGAGTTGCATCTCCCGTATGTGACAGCTAATATGTCCCTTATGACATATTGTTAGGGTGAAAGAAACAAGAATTCGGAAAAGCTCGCACTTCATGCGCTTTTAATTCTCAGCTGTTTGAAGGAATCATCAATGCACTTATCAAGTGCTTAGGAGATCACAATGTCTCAAAGAAGGCCAGGGCGTTCTTTGATATAGATCTCTTCTGGGTGAAGCCTGGAGCCTGGCTAGCGCTTCGTGCCTGGCAGGCGCCTAGCGCCTGGCTGGAGCCTTGCGCCTGAATGGCGCCTAGAGCCTGGCTGGAGCCTCGCGCCTGGATTGCGCCTTGCTCCTGGCTGGCGCCTCGCGCCTGGCTGGTGCCTGATTGGCTCCTCCTTCCTGGCTAGCGCCTCGCGCCTGGCTGGAGCCTTGCGTCTGGCTGGTGCCTTGCGCCTGGAAGGCACCTGGAGCCTGGCAGAAGACTTCATGATTACTGTCTATGAGTCTGCATGCCTCAAGAGTTTCAGCGAGGTAGGGACCTATGACTGACAAACCCTACTGGATCATGTCAATGGGGGCTAGCCCGCTTACACAACAGAGCCTTCTCGGATCGTGCCAATGGGGGCTGACCCACTTACATGGCAGAGCCTTACCTGTATCATAATCAATGGGGACTAGCCCTCTTACATGACAGAGCTTAAGGTTTCTCTTTACTGGAAGGAGCCTTGCGCCTGGATGGATCCTCAATCCTGACTGGAGCCTAGCCTTGAAGGAGCCTGGCACCTGGATGGCGCCTGGCTGGCTTCTAGAGCCTGGCTGGCTTCTAGAGCCTGGCTGGCTCCTAGAGCCTGCTGGCTCCTAGAGCCTGGCTGGCTCCTAGAGCCTGGCTGGCTCCTAGAGCCTGGCTGGCGCCTCGCGCCTGGCTTGGCTCCTCCACACTTGCTGGAGCTTCGAGCTTGGAAGAGTCTCTAGGCTGTCTGGCGATGTCCACATCGGACACTCTTATATCTGTCCGATTTGTTCGCCTCTGGCGCATTTGCGCCAGGTTGGAGGCCCGCTCCTTCTCAGTATCCGACCATGACAGAGTTCCTTGGAACTGTCCGCCTCTGGCGTTTTTCGCCTGTATTGGCATTTGGCGCTTGGCTGGCGCTACATTGTCCGAGAGTCCTGAACAACCACATAGTTTATTCAGGAGACTGGAGAAGGGTGGAAGAAATTCTTCCCCTTTGAGCTTTTGGCCCCTGGCAAGGGGAGGTGATTTTAGTCAGCTACACCCAGTTAGACGACAGGATATCTAACAATATGAGAGAGAAGAGTCTTCCTCCGAGGAGGATCCTTCGTGAACACTTCTTTTGCTAACGAGATCTCTTCTTACATGTTGATGAGGTTCCTCGTTGCAGATCTTCCTATCCTTGCCCGAAGAAGGGAAGGAGTCTGGAAGTTCGAAGGAGACTCTGAGCTGAAATTGGGCGGAACCCTGATTTCTAGCTCTTATTGTATCCTTCTGAATACCTTCTGGGAAGCATTTTTGAGGGCCCTCATCGCACCCCGAAGACTCTGTAGGGCAGACGGTTTTTAAAAAAACCAAAAAAAACCAATTCTCTTCTTCTGTAGATGAAAATGTAAGTACCCTGCCTGGGCAACGAAACTTCTATCTGAAAGCGTTGCGTCAGGAAATAGAGGGATTTAGTTTCTTTTGCCAGGGACATACTATGCTGCCAAGAACACATTGCCGAGTCTCCATTGAATCTGATGCGAGATTCCAATGCACAAAAAATTCACTTGTCTTCTTGGTCGTTTAGGGCTAAGAGAAAACAAAGAATTCCTTCATAAACTTCCTCAAAGAAGTTTGATGAGGAGCAGTTCCATTTTGTCAGAACACGGAATCTGTGGCCACAAAAAGATCCCCATTCGAAGTACATGATATCCTACTCTTGTCGTATTGCGGTATCGTATAAGATCCCGAAGATCTTAATCCTCTGTTACCTCTAATTCCCCTTGTAGAGACAGAGTATAGCCTTTTACTGCGTTCTTTGACAGCAGATATATACATAGGTGATTCTTCCCTCTGAAAGTGAAGAAAAAACCTCGCTATGTGGTTCACAGAGGTATCGGAAGAGGACAGTTTCCTCATTCCATCTAGCACGATCTGCAGCAATTCATGTCTAGCCAGGACTATTGTCATTTACCTAGAAAAAACTCTCATTCATGTCCACTTTCTGGTCAGTCTGCACGCGGACAGACTCAGAGTGGAGAGGTTTTTTAGGTCTATTTATAATAGATTCTGATAGAATATCCAGATACTCCTTGGGAAAAGCCTTACAAACATGCTGTGAGAAGAACGTGACTTCTGTGAATCCAACCTCTCTAAGGCAAAATGAGGCATACATCCTCTCTTCCTTTGACGCCCATTTATCTTAATATCTGTTAAGAATTTATAACTAGGGGAAAAAGACTAAAAGTTTATTCCCCTTCTTTAAATTTATAGATGTCTTATATTGCTACCTCTTTGGTTTCGAGGAAAAAGAACCGCAGTCTAAAGGAAGCCTGTTCGTCTTCTACCTTACAAAGAGATCTATGAAGAAGAACTTCCGCAGGTTCTCCCAACTCTTTTCAATAAATGTTAGACATACGTTAACAGTTATTATCTTCGATCGAGAAGGTTCTCACGGACATGCAAAATCTTGCATCGAACCTCTTAAGGATCGTTACGTTCCGTGTCTGTTCCCAAATAGGTTCTCTTTTGTTAACGCGAACAGGGGCGAAAAAAAGAGATTCTCGATGCTCTTTGCGATATGAGAGAGTCGTGGAATTGGCCTAAGTGATTAAAATAAATCATTTCATCATTCCTTGTAAGCGACCCCTTTTCGATTAAATGGGGGTAACGAAATCAGGAACAAATCTTGCCGTTACCGAGCCTGCTGTCCGAGAGGCTACTGGACTCTTAGGTAATAACTCGCTAAAAAAAAACGAGAAAATATCTTGGATGGTGCTTCTGGCGCAATTTGCGCCAGGCTGGCGCTCCCTAAGTTTCTAGTTCTTTTTGAGGTTATGTGCCATAACATCTATGCCTTTATGGTACCCGACATCCTTCACATGTTAATCCGTTCTTAGTGGGAAAAAAAAAAAAAACGTTTGATATACGTAGTATAGTCCATTCAGGGAAACAACTTTCTTCCCACTAAGAGAATGTTTCCCATCCGACTCACCCAACTTCCTTCTTTTGAGCAATATCCGATTCTAAAAAGGTTGTGTGCGTTTCTCGAAAGGATGAGAGAATTATATATATCGCGCTCTGCCGTATTAGAATCCTTTATAATACTGTCACATTTGTGGTAAACAGCATTAATCTAGGTGGAAAACCTTTTTAATAGGATACTAGGAATTCCTGTAGTTAACCTCGGTATGTGCATAAGACTTGACCATACCGTAGTCTTAAAGTGAATTCTCTACTACATTCATCTTCTCACTAAGCATGTACTCTAATAAGCCATGCTTTCGTAAGCATGAAAGCATTATACAATATAGAGTTCCGCTGAGTTAGAATCCTTTAAAATGTTACCTACGGTAAACAGCATTGAAATGTTGTAATATCTTTCTTATTAAAGCTTCTTAGCAAAAGGCAGACAATATTTTATTTATGTTTGCTTAACTATCCCCTCAATCCGAGGCTAAAACCACGATTGTAGGGGAGAGAAACCGGTTAGTCATTCCATCCCGCAGGAGAGAGACATGTAACAGACCAATCATGACCGACACCTACATGATACTTGCGTTGGTGTCTAACTCTAAGCGATAGCAGTCTCGTTAGCCGACTGGCCTTACTCTTCAGAGTTGCCAGCTACTCCATTTAATAAAGGAATCTTATAAAATTATTATCGAACTTCAGGAAGTTCTTATAATGCATATCTAAGCGAAACAAGACTTCGATAAATCTAGAAGCTAAGTAGGTGTTGTCTTAACAATCCCTTTAAGCGTAGTCCTTCCTAGGAAAACTCCTGGAAGGATACTGTAATTGAGTTGCTCAGCAAAGAAGTAACTACGGTATGTGCTTATGATTTGCCGTATCGTATTCTCATACAGCAGCATACTCTACTACCTTCTTTCCCTACCGAGGCAGATAGAGAAAGGAAAAATTTTTACTATCTTCGTTCTTTTCGTTAATAGAACGATAGAAAGAGTATATATATCTCCTTAAGGAAGGAAGTTAATCCAGGAACTCTTTAAATCTTCGTGATTTTCCTCAATAAATCGTGGAAGAGACAGAATTCCTGTTCATCTGTAGGGTTACGGAAGGAAGTAGATATTTCCTATCCGCCATCATACCCAAGGGCGTCGATGAGATTCTTATAAGAAAACTCCCAAAGCTCTTGCCTCTTCATAACGAGGAAGAGCATGAATGAAGGAGAGTGTCCTCTGAATAATGAAAAAATGGCTTCTCTTTAGTATCAGAATCCTTCTGGCAAAAGCGACGGCCGCCTGTGCGACATCTTGCACCTTTGCTCCAGGGGAAAGTTGCTCAAGTTGAAAACTCAAAAGAGGAGCCTCGCGACTAACCTCTCTCTCATAAGAAGATTAGGAATCTTATCTGGCGCCTGACTCCTGCACCTAGCGCCTGGAATGTTCCGCGCGCCTGGAATGTTCAGCGCGCCTGGAATGTTCCGCACGCTAGAAAGGAGACTCGCTCCTGGAACGTTCCGCTTGCGTGGAAGGTCCCGTGCGCCCTGATAGTTTCCGAGCGCCTACTATTACCCCTTTTAGAATAGAAAGATCCTCTTGCCCGGAAACGTTCAATGGAAAGGATCGTTCTGATTGCCACTCTACTATAAGGCTCCTTGCTCTAGCCGTCTGTTTTTCTGGCGCAATTTGCGCCAGGCTGTGCGCTTCGTCTCTTTGAAGGCGCCTTGCGCCAAGAAAAATTTTCTAGAACGCGGCTCGTGTTTTGGTTTGTCAGGAACGCGGCTCGAGCTAGTCTGTTAGCTGGAACGCGCCTCGCTGCTGGCTATTGGAACGTAGCTCACGCTAGCTTGCTGGAACGCGGCTTCCTGGCAGCGGCTGGCTCTCTCAGTGTTCTCTTAGTTTTCAGAGAACGCGCTAGATCATCGAAACTCCAAACATGCATTCTTCGTCTTTTCGGATGTAAGATGAAGAGACGCACCTTTTTTATTTTTTAAGGATGCCTTATCAATGCTATCCTTGGCAGTCTGGGACGTTCTACAGAACCTGCCGAGGGGACGCCTGACCGGTGGGGGTTTCTCCCTAACCTTCCTGCGGCTGTCGACTTTCCTCCTCCACTGGGTCTGGGAGTTTGGAAGAGGTTCTAGGCCTGGAAGCGCTACGGAGCCGATCAGACGCACCCTCCACTGCACTGGAACACTATATTCACTTCTTACCTTTTTAGAGCTCGCCTTTTGAGCTCCATCCATTTATCTTCAAATTTGCACATATGAATTTGTAGATTCTGTGGAGTAAGAAGGTGATGAGGATGCAACAAACTACTAGAATTGTCAATACTCTAACTGCTCGTTAGTACGAGAGCTCTTAAAGCTTCTAAAGGAAGCGTATCTAGTTATATGCTTTCTGACTTCCTAAAGTAGGAAGTTAGATCTTATATTTCCTTCATCAAGTTCTAACACTTATACACGTATTAGTGAAAAAAAAAAAAAATCAATATTTCCCTTATTGCAAAATATATGAGTGTCTACCGAAAAATTCGGTAGTTTCACGTAATATATTCTTCGAAATTTCGAAGCCAAATTCATTCAAAAGTTAATAAAAGCGTATGCCAAACCAAAGACCCAGTACTTCCCTGCAAAAGACAGCCCAAGGAGAAAATCTGGTTCTAGAACAGGGTAATCGTTCCTATTCCTGCCAACCCAGCGGCAGGGGCGGTAGATCACCTGACCTACCTGCAGCGTGTGCCGCGAAATTGAATTTCTGTCGGGGACCGACGGAGTTCTATAGCTAAGTATATATCTGCTGGGTAAGTTCCATGTACAAAAATTATAATTTTATTAAAGATAATATCAATATAATTATCTGGAAATGAAAAGAGGTACAGAAAATTCAATATTATGCCAAACTTTAGTTTGTTGGGCCTTTATTAAATATGTACATTTTAGTAGGATTTTAAATTCCTATACTAATGACAAAAGTATCGGCTGGTATCGGCCAGAAATTCACCGATACGGATACCACAAAACTAGCTGATACCGATACTTGAGCACATCCCTACTTCAGACCACCGGATTGGTAGCCGAGCGCACAAATCACTCGTCCAATGAGGACTATATGTATAAGAAAGTGGTTGCAGAGGTGGCGAGAAGGACCTACTGAAGAACAGGCTCTTCCTGTCAGAAAATGTTGGATCCGATTGAAAGCAAAGGCATGGTCCTCACCCCAATTTACAATATAACATAAAAATGATGGCAGGAGCTCATGCTGTCTGTTACATGACACAAATCAAATGAATCTCAGGATTTTGTTTTGCTTTCATCACCTCCAATTGTGTTGATGTTTGATGCACTTGCTACTGGACCATTATTATTTATTGCAGAAAACATGATTCACAGTTAATATTACTTTTATTTTTTAATCAAGAGTCATGGAAAACTGAAAATACATCCCACCACTTCATCTTGATGGATAACTGTCACACACCTATACGGAAGTGCTTATGCAGAAAAAGGTAGGATTACGTGCATTATCCTCCTGAAAACAATACTTTAAAAACCCTCAACTAACTGATAACTCAAATGTATCAAAACTTAGCCTTACAAATATCCTTGCTGGACCCTTAGCAACACAGGATGTGCCTCTCCTACATGAAGTGGTCCTGAATACTTGAAGAGGAGGAATTAGGCATTGGCAACATGATTTACTTTTTGGAAATTAGTACAGTAGCACCTAAAACTTACTGGATTTTGTTATTTATTATTTTATTATATAAGAATAATAATAAGTCTGAGTGTTAAAACAAAAATATTTCAAACAAATAATCTGGTAAGCATGTTAGACAAGGTGGATGCAGAACCATTGTGACTAACAGTTGCCTGGCCAACCCTGTAATCATGGGTTGTTCCTGTGGTGGACTGACCTAATCATCTAATTGATGCTACTGTGAACTTACACCAGCTTCACGATTTTTAATGTAGTGATGGTAGTCAAGGAGGAGCAAGGCTTCAGTGACTTTGAATCCAGTAAAATCTTAGCTGCCTTCTAGAAAGCTGGTCAATCCTTAACCCACTAAGTATAAAGAGGATGGACTTGAATAGGATGAAGGAGGCCCTGGGCATCAGTTACTTATCAAAGACAAAATCATCCATGACGTTGTGGATAGTCATGTGATGAAGAGGATGATGACGTTCAGTCACCCAAGAAATCAACAAATAAAAGAAATCAAGGCACTACAATGCATTGTTTGAATGGCTTTGTATACTTGCAAGCAAACCATCAATCAGGGAACCTACATTTTCACAGGCCCATAAGGGAATTAGGTAATGTAATTTATTGGATACAAATTTCATCAAGAAGGATACTAAGATCAATTCAGAAATTGCTATCATATCAACAAGCAGCCCTTACAGGAGATCCTCTTCAAATATTCTAAAAAAAAACCCAATAAAAAAAACAATTTAAAAAAACAACATTTTGTTTGGTATCATCAAATTTAGCCCTGTTTATCACTCTTGGGTGTGATTTCTAATTGGAGCAGTAGGGGGCCTGCAATATCTTTTCACTTAACCAAGTTTTTAAAACTTTTTTTTCTCTTACCCTCAATTACGCCGAAGTGGTAAAAAAAAAATTGTCTCCCATGTGCCGGAGGTGTTTCAAAGTGAGCGCGGAAGCGGAAAAAATATTTTTTTCAAAAATCACAGCGCGCTTAGTTTTCAAGATTAAGTGTTCATTTTTGGCTCCTTTTTTGTCATTGCCTGAAGCTTAGTATGCAACCATCAGAAATGAAAAAAATTATCATTATCATATATAAATAATGCGATATATGATAGCCCAAAAACGAAATTTCATATATAATTCTATTCAAATCGCACTGTGCGCAAAATGGTTAAAGTAACGACAGTTACTTTTTTTTTTTCATGTAATGTACACTAAATTGCGATATTTTGGTATATACACATTGTAAAACGATAAAAGCAAACACAGATAAAAGCAACACAGAGAAAATATTATCAAAAAATAATGCATGAATTCGTACGTGCGATGTAAACAAATATTTTTTTTCAAAAAATTCACCATAAATCTAAATATTGTCCTAGAGACTTCCAATTTCTTTCAATGATTGAATATTACTATACTGTAAGAGTATTAGCTTACAATTGCAGTTTTCAACCATATCTGACGAGTTAAAGTTGACCGAATGTCAAATTTTTTTATATATATATTTTTTATATGCAATTATTTCAAACAAATAATAAGAAAAGCTTCAACCTTCAAATATTTTTTGTTTTATTCTACATGAAATTGCGCACATTTCATATATAAAACTCTATGAAGGGAAGGAAAGATTTTTTTTTTAAATTCACCATAAATCTAAATATTTGCTAGAGACTTCAAATTTGTTTCAAGATGAGATAAAAGGACTCAATATTACTAAACTGTAAGAGTTTTAGCTTACAATTGCGTTTTCGACCATTTCGGTAGAGTCAAAGTTGACCGAACGTGGTTTTTTTTTCTATTTATCGGATTTATATGCAAATATTTCAAAAATGAGAAAAGTTACAACCTTCAATTATTTTTTGTTGTATTCTACATGAATTGGCGCATATTTTCATATGTAACACTTTAATGTAACGGCTAATTTAAAATGGTGCAAACATTACCACAATCGCACGTATGATTTTCTGGGCTCAGCTCGTGTCGGCCTATGAAAGTATCCTTAATATCATTCTTCCAGGCAAAATTAATCTAAAATTACACCAGAGAAAAACAAAATTAAGAAAATGTCAGTAAAACTGACTCGCTCACTCTATAAAAGAAGTGTCGGTATGAGAATAGGGGCGAGTGGGGAACACTACCACGAGTCATTCACCATTTAGACCTTCCAATCTAAAATCCCCACCAGAGAGAGCTGATACTAAGGGGTGATGCGGCCGCTACTACTACTACTACCGACGCCACGGACAGCAGCGCCCCTAGCGGTCATCCTTAATTTATTAGACGGTACACGTTGTACGCTTTTTTCTTTCGTGTCCCCCGTGTTATCTTTGGATTTATCTCCTTATTCACCATGGAATGTGCTGCCATCGCATCGGCTAAGTTAAGTGCCTCATAAGTAGTATTTTACCGTATTTTAGTCTTCCAGGGACCAGTATTTTCCTTCTAATAGGTCATATACGGGGTTTCCCGGTCGACTCGTGGCAGCGCCATGCCGCCTCATGTTAAGAATTCCCGGTCTTCCATACTGGGACTTCCTATACTTATGGGCTTACTATATCACGTTCATCGTTTTTTACATCGTTTTTATAGCTAGGACAGCCCTTTTCTGCTCTTCATCGGCTATCGCTGGCTCCGAGTAGTCACTGTTCCTCGGAACAGTTGCCTCCTCTGGGCTTCTTTTTCTTTTACTAAAAGTGTCTTTTCCACCCTTTACGATGTAATTTTAGTTTTATTTAGGGTGTTAGGCTAGCCTAGGTGCATGGTCCACCCATGCGTTGGTACAGTCTGGTTCACGTGGCCCTTCCACGGTTGTGTTGCTATCGCGGCTTAGGCCACTTGCGGTCACGTGTTCCATAGCACCTTACCCTTCCCCTTCCCTCCCTACCCAGGTATAGGGAGGGGTCTGGGGGACTCCTTGGTTACCATGACAACCTCAGTAGCCTTCCTCCCTCTTCCTCTGAGGAGGCCAGGAGTTCCTCCCAGCTGGGGTATAGGGCGACCACTTGTCTTGGGGTACCGGGTCACCGAGCGGGTATTTGTTTTGGGACGGGGAAGAGTAGGCCACCCCCCCTCTCTCTCTCCCGCCGCGTTACGCCGGAAACCCCCCCCCCATTGCTCAGTCCCACCTTTCCCATACTGTAACGAACGGAGCCTCCGCTGCAGCCCCGGGGCCCCTTTGGTTATAGTTCGTCTGGCTCCGCCAGCGGGCGGGGTGGTCACTACTAGTGGTCTATTGCTTGCCTACTATATATCCTGCCTTTTTCCTGCTACCGGAGAGAGCTTGCTTCTTACCCGGGCACTCTTCTAGTAGACGGGGAAAAGATTTATATATATATTTCGTTATAAATATAAGGATGTACCCTAATTTTACGGTGAATTTTAGTATTATCTAACTGTGTGTATACCATCTCCGTCGTTCTCCGTCGTGGTTTCATGGCTCACCACCACACCTGGTTGGATATTTTCTCTTGTCTCCGGCGTAGCCTTAGACAACTCCAACCGCCTAGTTACCACACGTATTATGGCGGGGCTCTGGTTTAATCTAACTTTCAATTTTTCACGCTCCGGCATGCAGCGGAGCAATTGTTAGGCTGTAAGTGTTCTCCTGATACTTATGTATCTTTCCACTTACAGGCTACCAACTGTCAGGTCCTGGGGTGTTAACGCGACGCTTTACGACCCCTGCGTTCCCACGGTGAGTGCAGGACTCACGCCCCGTTGTGCCACGACCCACAACGCCATGATCGTCTGGCACCCAGAAGCCTGCACCATTTGCTATGACCTTGTCAGTCAGCTGGTGGGGGGGTAAGTCGATTTTAGACTTCTTTATCGTATTACTAATAACACTTAGTCATAAGCTTGTAAACCCCGTCCCCGCCACTAGAAGCTTCATTTCGCCCTTCTCTTTCAGGCTGCCGCCATGAAGGAAGTCGCCCTAGCAACCCTGAAGGCTTGGGTGGGCGGCTTCGGGAAGAACGCCACCAAGGGCCAGCCGTAAACATCTTAGAATAAGAAGCTGGCCGTTCAGATCTTCCCCGGCGGCAAATCAACAGGCTACGTTGATCCTATCTCAGCAGCCCTCTCATCGCTTCATACAGCAAGAGGTGCAGCAGTCGTTCGGGTCCGTGGCCACGCACGAGCCGGTCCCAGACGTCGCAACTTTGGACCTGAACATCGAACCTATGGCGGTAGGGGCGGAGGATTTGTGGTTGAGGTAGGTGTGTCGGGTCGCGCCCAAGGTCTTTCCTTGGGGCGGCGCTCTGGATCTTCTCCTGTCCCTTCTACTGCTTCTTTTCAAGGCTTTACGGGATCTAAGAATCCCTGCCCGCCCTCTCCTCGCTCTCTCTGTACCCCCAAAGGTGAAGGGACAGAGAGAACAGAAGACCCTCCACAAGACGACTTCTAAGAAGTCGTCGGTCGTCTCTTCAGTAAAAGAAGTCTTCGACTTCCTATGCTGACGCGGTGAAGGCTAAGCCGAGCTCTTCGTACTCCAAGAGCTCTAGAAGCAAGGCTTCTAAGGAGAAGGCTCGCGCTCAGCTGAGCCAATGCCTTCTCCGGCCTCCACCGCATCCACACCGGCAACGCCGGTTGGAGTAGCGGGACCAGAGCGCCTTTGATCCACTGCCTTCTCAGCAGTGGTGATGCAACAGGTAGGAGAGGATGGTAGGCTCGCAGGTCTCCGCCCTCGGAACCAAGTTTGAACAGATGTTTGCGCAGCTGTCAAACACCCTTAGTCAGTCGGGCCAATCCATCCAAGATCTCTCTAACAGAGTTAGAGAGAAATGAGGACCGAGTAGCTGGCTTTCTCAGGCTCCTCATCCAATCTCCCCAGTAGCAGGTGCTGGCATTCTCCAGCTACCCTCCTTATGAGTCGCTACCAGCCTTCTCCATGGATAACCCATGGAGAGTGGCCCGCTTACGCTCCGTTCAAGGACGGTATGATCTCTGTCCCAGGAGTGGAACTCGAAGGATTGAGGAACTTTCGAGTTTTATCCTCCGGGATTGACTCAGCCTTTCATTGGATATGCTAGGCTGACCGTGGCGGCCCTCACTAGGGAGGACAAGATTTCCCGAGAAAACGTGCTATATAGTAGAGAGCACGCACAGCGGGAATGGGTTCACTGCCTGGAGGACTGGGAGTGTACCAACACTAAGCTCCAGGCTTTCAAGAGTCCTTTCACTATTTTTGCGACGGAGGAGGAGGCTTCTCTTCCGTTCGCTACCAAAAATAGGGGTGGAAGCGACCTCTTCAGGCAAAGTCCTCAAGGATGAGCCCATGCCACAGCTGAGGAAGGCGGATTCTACTTCTCCGCTTTTCCTTTCCAGCCTTTGGAGAATTGTGGGAGAACTTGCCTGCCAACATTCACGCTTGGTAAGCTTAAACCAGACTGCGCAATGGACCAGTTTGGCGAAAAGCTTCCAAGGCTGCCTGATACTTTGATTCAGGCAGAGTTCGATGCTCGAACTAGGTTTGGGAGGTCCCTCAACTCCTTAATTATCACTGAAATGGCGGCACTATCGTATGGCACAGAACCTCTATTCAAGATTCTGGCCAAGTCTCAGCTCCAAAAAAACCGTTTTCAGACGGATGCTTTCGACTCTTCCAAGCTAGGAGGAACTGCCGAAAAGCACGTTCCGCGGAGTGCACTATTGGGTAGGCACGAACCTAATAGACTCCTGGCTTCCAGCATGTGGGGGGGGTGGGCGTTACCTCTTCCCAGAGTCCGCTGTGAATGAAGGTGCACCATGAGGTCTGCTAGGCTCAACCAGAGCCTTAGAGCTAGGTGGGGCATCTCCTCTAAGAGGAAACAACGAATCCGGCCCCTCCCCTGCTGCTGGTAAGAAACTCAAGAAGTCTGGTAAAAGGTTCCAGCCTTACCAGAAACATCAGCAGCAACAGCAGTTCGTTCAGGCCGTCCCCAGTTACCCAACAGGGACAACCATCAACCTCGAAACAGGCCCAACCCATCCTCCTGTTGTCCCCTCAGTCGCAACCCTCAACCTCCTACGCAGTCTCGCCGGCCTTCAACCCTATGTATGAAGGTCAGGCTTACCCTCCCTTTAATAGGCTTTCGAGAGGTAGCAGAGCGAGATGGCAGGCCACTTTCGCCAGCGTGGCACAGGAAGAGCGGCAAGGGGGGTGGGAAGGCAGTTCAGAGGAGGGCGCGGAGGGTCAAACCCACCCAAAAAAAAAACAAACAGTTGAGGCTCCCAGGTAGGGAGGGAGGCTGTTCCTCTTCCGTCACAGGTGGGGGTTCAGCAAATGGGTACAGAGCATCGTGTCCAAGGGATTGGGTTGGAGTTGGGATCAAAAGATCCCCCTCCAATCAAATCATTTTATCAGGAACCATCAAAGGAATGACAGATACGCAGAGGGAAACTCTTCAGAAGGAGCTATTGCGAGAGTCAAGCATCTAAAATTTCAAGGTCGCTTATTTCAGCGTGCCAAAGAAAGGCGGCTCAACAAAAAGAAGGGTAATCTTAGACTTGTCAAGGCTAAACTCTTTCATTCGTTGCGACAAGTTCAAAATGCTTACCATCTCGCAAGTAAGGACCTTACTTTTCCCCGTGGGGGGCCGGTCACATGCTCCATCGATCTTTACAGACGCATACTATCATATCCCTATAGCCAGGCACTTCCGCCATTCCTAGGCTTCAAACTAGGAAATCAGACGTTCTCATTCAAAGTGATGCCCTTCGGTCTGAATGTACCCACAGGGTATTCACGAAAATAGCAGAAGTGTTGGTTCAACAATTGAGAACTCAAGGGATAATGGTAGCAGCATACCTCGGACGATTGGTTGATCTGGGCACCAACAGTCGAGGAATGTCTCAAAGCCACGAAAAAGGTAGTTCAATTTCTGGAACATCTGGGGTTCCAGATAAACAAGATGAAATCCAGACTTACTCCAGAGTCTCGTTTTCAGTGGCTAGGAATCCAATGGGATTTGTCTTCCCACAATCTGTCAATTCCGGTGGTCAAACGGAAAGAAATAGCCAAGTCTGTGAAACAATTTCTCAAATGCAAACAAACATCAAGGAAGAAACCAGGAAAGAATCCTAGGTTCTCTTCAGTTTGCCTCAGTGACAGACATCCTCCTGAAAGCAAAGGCTGAAAGATATAAACCGAGTTTGGCGATCGAGAGCAAACGCCAAATCTCGAGACAAGTTGTCAGTAATTCCACAGATCCTTCGCAATCAGCTCCGTCCATGGACAAAAGTGAAGAACCTGGCCAAACTAGTACCCCTTCAATATCCCCTTCCAGTGTTAACCATTCACACGATGCTCCCTGTCCGGGTGGGGGGGGATATTCTCAATTCAAACAAGTTCAGGGGACTTGGTCAGTTCAGTTCCGCCAGCTCCACATAAACGTCTTGGAAGCAATGGCAGTATTTCTTACCCTGAAGAGACTTCTTCCCCCGAAAAAGTCTCATCTAAGACTAGTTTTGGACAGTGCAGTGGTAGTTCATGCATCAACAGAGGAGGGTCCAAATCCAAACATGTGAACCATGTCATGATAGCCATCTTTGCACTAGCAGACAAACACCGCAATGGGCAATCTGTCCGCCACTCACCTGGCGGGGGTTAACGAAATGTGATAGCAGATGCTTTGTCCCGGTCGGTTTTTTCCCTCTGGAATCAGAATGGTCCCTGGACGACAGGTCATTCCAGTGGATATGCCGGAGAGTCCCAGGTCTCCAAGTGGATCTCTTCGCTTCACAAACAAACCACAAGCTCCCTTGCTATGTGGCCCCCAACCTGGACCCTCTGGCTTATGCCACGGACGCCCTGTCGTTAGATTGGAATCAGTGGAGGAAAATTTATGTCTTTCCTCCAGTGAATCTTCTTCTGAAAGTCTTGAGCAAGCTGAGGACTTTCAAGGGACTAGTAGCTCTGATTGCTCCAGACTGGCCCAAGAGCAACTGGTATCCTCTGCTTCTGGAATTGGGTCTCCGACCTCAACGGATTCCCAATCCCAAGCTGTCACAATCAGTACAATTGAGGACTGTGTTCGCTTCCTCAGGAATTCTTCAGACCCTAACTTTATGGACTTCATGAAGTTTGCGGCTAACAAAGATGCTAACATTGATCCACAAAACATCCTCTTCCTAGAATCAGATAAGAGAGAGTCAACTATTAGACAATATGACTCAGCTGTTAAAAAATTAGCATCCTTCCTGAAAGAATCAAACACTACAACCATGACAGTTAACTTAGCTATATCCTTTTTCAGATCCTTGTTTGAAAAAGGTTTAGCAGCTAGCACTATTACTACTCATAAATCGGCTTTGAGGAAGATCTTCCAGTTGGGGTTTCCAGATAGACCTAACAGAATCTTACTTTAACGTCTATTTTTCCGTAAAGCCCGGTGCTAGACTTAGACCTTCTTCAAAGGCCTACTGCCAGTCTATGGTTCTTAAATGATGTCCTCAAACTAGCTTCAGATACTGACAACTCGTCTTGTACATTCATAATGCTTCTTATAAAGAAAGACGTTATCTTATTAAGCCTAGCTCAGGAGCTAGAATCAGAACTGTCGGCTCTATCCAGAGATGCGGGTCATGTGGAAATTCCTCCCCTCAGGAGAAGTTCTGCTTGCTCGGATCGTAGTTTTTGGCTAAAAAATGAGGATCCTCTTGCAAGGTGGGCTCCTTGGAAAGTCATCCCACTTCCGCAAAGATCCATTCTCTCTGCCCAGTAGCAACCTTTTAAGAGCCTTTCTATCTCGCACATCCTACAAGATCCTCAGGTTTCTCTTTCTTTATGAGAGAAAGGGGTGGTACTTTATCGGTAAAAGGAATTAGACAACAGATCCATACTTCATTAAACAAGCCGCAATCCTGATTCATTTCCTAAAGCACATGGACATCAGAGGAGTAGCCACCTCAATTAACTACTTTCAACATATGAACTTTGAGGATCTTAAAAAGTATACTGGATGGAAATCTCGACAGTCTTTAAACGTCATACCTAAAGTCCTTGGAATCTTTAAAATTTTCTGCAGTAGCAGCGGGAAACATTGTTTCTCCTGATACTGTATAGTAGTCATAGTATAGATCCAGGTCTCCTTTCTACCTACCTCGTCCAACATGCCTCACCCCATCGCCATGCTACTCGGATACTCTAGCCTAGCCGCTGAGATCATATTGGTGGATTGTCCCTTATTTTTTTTGATTTTTTTGCTAGGGACATCCACACTATGTACTTATAATGTACTTCAGGGTGTCCCTACCCCTTATTTTTATGCTATTTTTAGGACACAATGTGTTTGTATTATTATGTAAATATTCTTACTTAAGTGGAATCTATTGTGTTAATTTACATTGCTTTACTGGATATTACTATGTTTAATATAAGTTAATGTTAAGTACTTTATATTGTTTGCTTTCTTTATCATGTCATTGTTTAGGATAAGTTAGCTTTAAGTACTTAGTTTATATTCTGTAATGTCCCTGATTCACTTATATTATATACCTCTTTTTACAACTGATTTTTCATTTGTACCTTGATGCCCATCTTGTCTGTTTCTCTGGTACTCTTTCATAGGCCGACACGAGCTGAGCCCAGAAAGGGGATTTTGACGTAGGAAAAATCTATTCTGGGGTGATTGGCTCGTGGTCGCCCTATGAAACCCACCCTGTCTTTGTTTACCCACCCTGCAGAACAAGATGTTCATAGATTAAGGATGACCGCTAGGGGCGCTGCTGTCCGTGGCGTCGGTATGTAGTAGTAGTAGCGGCCACATCACCCCACCCTTAGTATCAAGCTCTCTCTGGTGGGGATTTTAGATTGGAAGGTCTAAATGGTGAATGACTCGTGTAGTGTTCCCACTCGCCCCTATTCTCATACCGACACTTCTTTTATAGAGTGAGCGAGTCAGTTTTACTGACATTTTTCTTGTTTTTTCCTTAATTTTTGTTTTTTCTCTGGTAATTTTAGATTAATTTTGCCTAGAAAGAATGATATAAGGATACTTTTCATAGGGTGACACGGGAGCCAATCACCCAGAAATAGATTTTTCCTACGTCAAAATCCCTTTTTTTCGGAAGAATTACCGCGCGGACGTAAAGAAATGTTATTTTTTTCATAAATTCACCATAAATCGAAATATTGTTTCTAGAGACTTCCAATTTGTTGCAAAATGAAGGTAAATGCTTGAATATTACTAGAATATAAGCGTTTTAGCTTACAATTGCATTTTTCGACCATTTCGTAGAGTCAAAGTTGACAGAAGGTTGAAATTTTGGCATTATCGTTATTTATATGAAAATATCTCATAACTGATAAAGCTACAACCATGGGTTGTTTTTAGTTGTATTGTGCATGGAAATTGCGCACATTTCCATATATAAAACTTTATATAACGGCTAATTTTAAAATGGTGCAAACATTACCACAATCGCATGTATGATTTTTTTCGGAAGAGTTACCGCGCAGACGTAAGGAAAAAGTTTTTTTCATAAATTCACCATAAAAATCGAAAAATATTGTGGCTAGAGACTTCCAATTAGTTGCAAAATTAAGGTAAATGATTGAATATTACTAAAATATAAGAGTTTTTAGCTTACAATTGCTTTTTTTCAACCATTTCGGTAGAGTCAAAGTTGACCGGAAAGGTTGAAATTTTTGGCAATTATCGTTATTTATATGAAAATATCTCAAAACTGATAAAAGCTACAATCATGAGTATTTATTGTTGTATTCTACATAAAAATGCGCACATTTTCATATATAATACTTCATGTAACGGCTAATTTACAATGGTACAAAAATTATGTCAAAGTGACGAAATAATTTCAGAGATGTGTCACAGATACTTTTTAGTGCGGCAAGAAAGAAATTCGCGCTTGCGCGCCTGCGTAACGATTGTAAACAAAACAACACCTTGATCCGTGAACTCCCAGCATCCCCCAAGGTGCGTGATTCAAAAGTTTTAGGCTGGTAGGCCTATAAGTATTTTTCGCGAATTTAAAAAAAACTTTTGTAAGTCGACATAAAATATGTCCAGTCGGCACACGGGAGACAAAAAATGTCGACGTAAAATACGTCCAGTCGGCGCAAGAGGGTTAATGTTAATGCATTTCTAACTAAGTCCTTTTAAACTGTTTTTTCTCTTAATGCATTTTCTTTTGATCTCACATCAATTTATACAAAAAATTTAACTTGATCTGAGAGCTAAAATCTCAATTCTCACAAGATTGGCTACATGTACACACACATTTATTGCAAGATTCATTTCTGGGTCGACCTGAGTTCGTCGGTGAAAAGAATCCTGCTATCCACTTTTCTAGAATAAATAGTTTTTCTACGGGACCACGGGCCACATAAGGTCCGCAACTTAATAATACGTATGTGGAAAAACATAAACTGGGGTACTCAACTTCGGTGTAGGAGACATCTCAGAAAAGGCCATCATATAAAACACACACAAAAGCGGTAAAGACCGAGCAAGCAAAAACGCGTCACTTTTGAAAATGTTTCTAAAAGCAGATTTGCAGATGTCGCTCGAGTCCGGGTATTGAAAACAGTAGTAGTAACCGGGGAAGGCGATGTAAAAGAGTGACTGTTGACTCGCTCACCCTATATGGGGGTTTTGAGAGGGAAAACTCTACATGGCAGGAGACCTGTGAATAGTGGCTTCCACACGCGACCCTGAACTTTATACCCAACGCCCTTTGGGTGCTCACGCGAGGGTAGTAACCCTCTGCATACCCAATGCTAGCTTTTTTTCTCTGGTATATTTAGTAAACTATACTAGAAAAGTGGATAGCAGGATTCTTTTCACAGGGCGACACAGGTCTCTCCCCAGAAATAGATTTTTCCTTCATCAAATCCCTTTTTTAATACTTTACCATCAGGTTTAGTAACAATATTTATGACTCCTGGAGAAAAAACACTTTTGTAATAGTTCTGCTTGGTCTCCTTCAACTTCACGAGTTAACTGAATCTCAGGAAGGGTAACGATATGAAGCAATTCCTGGTTGAAATTTTGCATGATCACTGCCAATGCCTGAAAAAAAAAATTTTTCAAGGAAACACTGAAAGCATTGAACTTGTTAAACTAATGGAAAAATTTATTGAATATAATACTCAAAAGATTTAACACAAAATATTCCACACAATACTTGTGATTGTGACACTAAGACAGCAGGAACATTTTAAGCACCTTGGATAAATATATGCCGTAGGTCTCACCTAATAAAATACTTCAAGAAGTCTGGCCTTCTTGATAAATAACAAAGACCATATGGTATAGCCTAAATTTGAATGTTAAAGTTATATACTATACCATAAAAACGTACTTGAGATTAATGAGCAAAATGCATCATGTCTAAAGGGTAACAGAACAAAATCCATAATGAAGAAGCTGATAAGTAAAGAAGTTTGTTGAAAAAATTGCTGTAAATATAATAGTAAAATATTCTTAACAGCCTACACTAAATTATAAAGGCTACAAAATGCCATAAAAAAGCCAATTACAATGTGGTCACAAAATGACTAGTACAAATCCACTCAGGCAAAAGGACCCAAAAAAAGATGCATATAACGTAATTGCAGAAAATAAAAATATCTACTTTTAAATGATGCTTTGAATATCTGAAGACAGTATTAAAGGAAAAAATAAACATACAAAATGAAATGAAATACCAACCTTTTAACAGCATAAGCTTCTAAATGTATTAATGACCTGGTTCATTTTTGCAAGCAGAATGTCATCGTGTAAAGGCCCCATGTTTGCAGGCTGAAAATATATCTGTCTGATTGCCAATTGGTGCCCATGTCAAACTTGAAGAGAGAACTGCAGAGAGAAAATATTTAAATATATTTCCACAACATACGTGTTCATGGCAGTTGAATTAATGATTATCCAACGACAATGAAACTATTTAAATTATAAGCATGAATTATATGCATTATATATCTACAGTGTGTTCTAATTAATCTGGATGATAAAAACAGATCTTTGCCAGACTTATTAAAATTGCTCTGCAACCAAAATTTGAGTATTTACATTGTTTAAATTAAATTCCTTCAGGTAGAATGTGACATTCTACAATCGCCCTTGACAGTTACAAAATATCAGATCATCAAAGGTTTAAAGCATTACAAAAGGTAAACCATTGATGGCAAGTTTTAGTATAGGTTAGACAGCTAAAATTCTTAAAAGATGCTACTTTATAAACTAAAAACATGACTTACGATACAGTAGCTCAGTGAGATAACAGAAAAAAAGCGTCCTAGCCTACACGGATACAAAATGAAACTCCTATATACAGTAGTGCCTCAGGATACGAAATTAATCCGTTCTGAAATGGCCTTCGTAACCTGATTTTTTCGTTTCTTGAACCACATTTTATATGTAAATTGCCTAATTCGTTCCAAGCCCTACAAAAACACCCAGTAAATTTATAATAAAGCTAAATTGACCAATAAACAATGAAATACAACAATTTGGACATTCAATACCTAACTTAAACAACATATACTACTTATAGTGACTACATACCTCTAAATAAAGTGTATTGAGTGTACATGGTACAAGAAATACTGTACGTACATACGTTATGTAGTAAAATGTGGAACCTTACCTTTCGAGTGAGGCGATCTACGAAAGTGGCGACAGAGGAGGAGGACAAATGGCAGAAAACATGAACACTTAACTTTACGAAACATAAAAAAATGGCAGAAAACATTACCACTAAACTTTACGAAACACATTAACAAATGGCAGAAAACATTAACACTTAACTTTACAAAAAACTTAAAAATTAAATTACTTTTTTTTTTTTACTTTTTTTTTTTTTTTTTTTTATTTCATTTTTTTTTTTTTTTTTTTTTTTTTTTTTACTTTTTTATACGTTACGTTTTTTTTTTTTGGGGGGGGTATTTCAATTTTCTTCACCACATGAATGGATGCCAGTCCATTTATGAATTTATCAAACCACCCCCCCGAGAAGCCTTGAAGTCTGGGGTTGGCGTCGATGTCCCTTCTCCTCCGTCGTCTTCGGCCTGGGCAATCAAATCGCCAAAAATAGCGCTGGCCTTCTGGCAGATTGCCGTCTCGGTTATCATATCGCCAGCAATTTCTTGGTCCTCAATCCATACAAGAAGCAGCTTCTCCATCTCATCATGCACATGGCTCAAGAGTCTTGTTGGACAAAATAGTCACGCCCTTGGAAGGTGTAGTTGCTTTGATGGCTTCCTTCTGCTTAAGGATGGTGCCTATCGTTGACGGATTTCGGCCGTATTCCTTAGCGATCACACTCAACAACATGCCAGCCTCATACTTCTTGATTATCTCCATTTTTGTCTCCATAGAAAGCATCCTCTTCTTTCCGTGAACTTCAGCAACTTTCTTGGGACCCATGACTATACGTACGTAAGTTAAGTTTACAATTAAAGTTTCACACAACACAAATAAAGTGCAAGCGAAATCACTAACATGAATTTACGTTAACAAACTAAATCGTATATGTGAACGAACGAATTCTGCATGTGTAGGATAACACTGGTGCTACCGAGTGGCCAAACGACGCCTTTACGTACAGCATGATTGGGTAGATGCTGACCAATAGGAGAACAGGATCTTATGGTTTGGGACTAGCATCAGGAACCAATGGGAGAGCGGGAGGATGGTGGCGAGTCTACTCAGTTGGCAGCGCGCGAGTTTTAAAATTGTTCATGGTGGTCTGGGCGAATCTTGGGATCTTACAGTAACACCCTTTAGTAACCTGAATATTTTCATATGCAGAGGCAAAAAATCTTCGTCTTTACTTTCCTAACTTGAATTTTTCGTAAGTTGGACTGTCGTATGTCGAGGGTCCACTGTATTGTATATAGTATACATAAATGTGTTTTTGCTATAAGTAAAGTATAATTATACCCTGTACCCCTTAAAGTAAAATGCTTATAACAGCCTATTGTAACAGTTTTTTACTGCCTATTTAATTAGTTCAAACAAAAATATACCTTAAATTATCATACTAAAACTAACCTCATTTCAATAAAAAACACACCCCAAACCGTTGTCCCAAAACACCCAAAATCATCTTACATTACCTTCCTACAACAGTAACTCTTTTCAAGTTACTCTTTAAGTATGTATACCCCTGAAATGCTTATAACAATGATTTACTAATTTTAAAATGTTAATGATTTACTCATTTTAAAATATTAATATTAATTAAACACTGCAAAGTATCTATACAGTTTTATGATCTCTTATCCGTAATTCTAAAAATGTTTATTGTCATGGATACAATAAAAGTTTGTTCATACTTACCTGGCAAATATATATATAGCTGTATTCTCCGAAGTCCGACAGAATTTCAAAACTCCCGGCACACGCAGTGGGCGGCCATGTGGTTAGTACCCATTTTCCCGCCGCTGGGAGGAGGCGGATATCAGGAACCATTCCCATTTTCTATTCAGATTTTTTTTGTATACCACTGTCCCTGAGGGGAGGTGGGTGGGTACTTAATTATATATATCTGCCAGGTAAGTCTGAACAAACTTATTGTATCATGACAATAACATTTTGTTCATGAAACTTTACCTGTCAGATATATATATAGCTGAATCCCACCATTGGAGGTGGGAAGGGACAGAATAGAAGGATTTTAGGAAACAAATTACATGCAGATGATTGACATCTTGGTTCCTTAACTCGTTAGCATATCTGACTTCATGATTACTGTCACCAAGTCCTGCTTTTGCTTTACTAGTCTCCGCAAGGTAGTGACCTATGTAGCTGGTGAGTTCTAGATGATCTGTCAACGGGAGGAGCGTGACCATATTGACCATACTGTGGGGGGCAACGAAGCTAAAATCCAACCACCTGACCTAACCTATCAAAGTTAGTCCCATAACTTCTAGGTTCAAAGGAAGGGAAAGCGCCTCAAGCGACCGACCCTTCAAAGTTAAAAAAGCACACTATCCCTTTTCTATAGGATAGGATTCGTGCTGCTTCCTGCCCCAATAATATTTCCTACGGATATGTTATGGTCCTAGCGACTCGCAGATCTCATTATGTCGTCTTCACATCCCGTCGGGAGTGTGAAGCGAACACAGAGTTGCTTCTCGCTCAACGTGGCACTCAGGATATTACTGAGTGTCATGCTCTGTTGAAATACTTCCAAGGCCGCGCCCTCACCTCATAAGCATTCAATTTAAATGATTTCAAATCTTTGTTCAAACATAGTGAATGAGCCTCTTTAAAAGAAACTCCTTAAGCCATAACGCCAGGGCGTTCTTCGACATGGGCAAGTCTGGTCTTTTTACGGAACACTGAAGATTGTCCGAATGACCTCAACTTTCTTTAGTTTTATCAAGATAAAACTTGAGAGCCCCGACAGGGCACGGACTCTGTGGCTCTTGCCCAATAATTTGTGCCATCCCCTTGATCTCCAAGGGGATGGCACAAGGGTTAGACGGGTTTTCGTTCTTAGCAAGAACGGAAGGCTTAGAGGACGCACCGAATTATGTCCTCTAAAGCCAAACCTCTGATGATGGCTAAAACCTCACTAACCCTCTTTGCCGTAGCTAGAGTGGTTAGAAAATTAGCCTTTCTGGTCACGTATATTAAGTTTACAGAAAGGAGAGGTTCGAAATGCTTTGACATCAGGAACTTCAGACTACGTCTAAGTTCCATGCCGGAAGCTTCGATCTAGACAATTTCAAGATTTCCACAGACCTCAAAGATCGTGAAGGGGTTTGTTGTTTGACGATCCGAATCTCTGAGCCTAGAGGCCGTCAACAACTATCCTTTCCGTATTCTACACTCGTTGGGACTGCTAGCTTATCCCATACTTCAGACGGAAAGGGAAGGCGGGGTAAAGTAATTCAAAAAGATGTCAGAGGTGGAGGAACAGTCATCTTCCTGCCCTATGTCCAGAAAGACGGCCCCCACTCCGATTGGTACACTGCCAAATATGCAGCACTGCTTTGCTTTGGCAATGAGACTTGCAATTAATCTTGAAGATCTCTCGCTTCTTGACAGTCTGAACGCATTCAGATCAGAGCGGAGAGATTTTAGGTACCTCTCGAAGTGAGGCTGTTAGAGTAGACCGATTCTCTCGGGAAGGGTCCTTGGAAAGTGCTCTGCTGAAGGACGTGACCTCTGTGAATCCAGCCTCTCAAAGGCCAACATGGGGCGATCAGCGTCTTTCTCGCTCCCTCTGACGCCAGCGATTATCTTATTATATTTCCTAAGCTTTTGAATAGGGGAAAAGGGCTAACCAAAAATCCACATTCCATACTATAGGATGGCGTCTATTGCTACCGCTCTCGGATCGAGAATAAGGGAGCAACGTAGAGGAAGCTTCTTCGTCTTCAATATTGCAAAGAAATCTACGAAAGGACGGTCCCCAAAGTCTCCACAACTCTCGACATACTAGGCGAGGATTACTCAAACGTCAGTAGTTCCTGCCGTCGATCGAGAAGATCCGCACAGACGTGCAATCGTGTAACGAACCTCTTAAGGATCGTTACGTTCCGTGCCTATGCCGATAACCATCTCTCTCTTCTTGGGATATGAGAGGGCTGCGGAATTATCTGAGATGATTTGGACCACTCGACCAAAACCTCAGTCTTCGAGGAACTGGAGAGCCACCAAATTGCTTCCAATTCTTTAGATTATGTGCCAGGACCTCTGTACCTCTGTCCGGATGCCTGGCACCCTCTCAGTATCACCTGAGGTGATCCTTAACCCATTGAGAGACGTTTAGAATTATCTCTAGAATCTTTGATGTCATTTCAGTTCTCCTGTAGGAAAAAAAAACTGTAGAGGTCTGAAATTGCAGTCTATTCAGGGAAACAAGCTTCTCCAGCGAGGAAATGGTCCCCAGCAGACTCATCCATTCCTCACTAAGCATGCTTCCTTCCCTAATAAGGCTGCGCTTTTGCATAAGCAGGAGAGCATTAATTATAGTGCTATGCCGCGGTAGACTCTACAGAATTCTGTTACAGTGCGTAAGCAGCGCCGAACAGTCTAGAGAGAATATCTCTGTTGAAAATTTTTCTTAGCAAAAAGGAAGTCGTGTTTATTCATGAATTACCAGAAATCCCTTCAACCCGAGGCAAAAGTCATGATTGTAGGGCAGAGATACGGTTCGTCAATCAATCCCGCGGGAGAGAGAGACGTAAACGACCGAGCATAACAGCGAGCTACCTGATACTGAGTTGGTTCACTGTGACAGTTACAGGCAGCAGCTTATGTTCACCTTCTCGCAGTCTTATGCCGAGTTGCCAGCTATTCTATTCATCTAAGGAATAGATTTTCCATTATTTGAACAGAAACTCTCAAGTTGGCATATTTAAGCAAAACAGAATTCGCTAAATACAGAAGCTGATTTTGTGTCGTCGCACATTACGCTTAATTAACCAATGTTAAATCGGAAACTCCCTGTGTTTCCAATGCCGGGGGGAGTACCGATTAATATACTTGCGTCATCCACAATGACAGCAACCTCTCGTCTCGCCATATTCTGCCTGAGTTACCAGCTACTCTCTTCTACGAAGGATAGGTTTGTTACTATTATCGATCAGAAGGAAATTCTCAAGCAGGCATATTTAAGCGAAACATAATTCGCTAGATGCAGAAGCCGAGTTGGTGTTGTTGTAACAATACTTTTAAGCATTGTCCTTACACCGGAAACTCCTGGAAGTTTGCAGGAAGGACCGATTAAATACACTTAAAATAACAGTCCTTTCGGTGCCATTCTGTAGAGGTAACTACGATATGCGTATATGACTTGAACTTTACATTAGTAATATGACGCAAAAGATAAAAAAATACGTAAGATTATTGTAGTCACTTGAACATCTAATTCTCTACTACATTCTTTCCTTGACGAGGAAGAGAGAGAGAATGGAAATCGACTGTCTTCGTTCTCTTTGCCAAGAGAAGGAATAATATTATTCGAATGGAAAATCCTCAAGTGAGAACCGAAGATCGAAAAGGAAAGTTCAAGCTTCTTATGATATTGGACATAAGACTTCATGGACGTAGTCTATAAGTCTTTTTTCTGGATGAGCCTCTGACTAATGAATGAGAGCTCTTTCGAATTTTGTTACTTATCCACTTATGCGATAAAATGTTATTAAGAATTTGTCATGAGAACTAACCCATTTGCATGACGGAAAGTAATCCAGGAATTCGAGCATATAGTCTTTCCCGATTCCCGCAGAAATCGAGGAAGGGGCAGGATTCCTGATTAGAGACTGGGCTTACGACAGGAAGGACCTTAATGTTCCCCTTCGGCAGCGCAATCCCGAAAGCAGACGACGGCGTTTATGACACCGAAATCTGCTTACAGTTTTCCTGGAAATTCATCAAGTCATGGATTCTATTGAACGCTCCCTTCGTAGAAAGCGAAGTAGACATCTTGGCGAGACCAAACTCCTTCCTCTTCTTCGATGACACCCTCTTGAAGAGCGTTCTTGCAGGAATCCTGCCGAACGTCTTGATGCGTAGGACGCCTATCGTTCTGAAGAACGTCCTGGCAAGTGCTCTACCGAGCGTAATTTTTTTGACGTGTAGGATGACGAGCGTCTCAAAAAGCGTTCCTCGCTAGCGTCCTGGCGAGCGTCCTGGCGAGCGTCCAGATGTGTAAGACATCGAGCGTCTTCCAAAAAGCTTATCAATGTTTATGACGTCGAGCGTCTTCCAGAGCGTACTGATGAGCGGTTCTTCGTGTAGGACGTCGATGCATCTGCAAAAGCTTCCTCACGTCTCAATGCGTAGGACGTTGAGCGTCTTCAAGAGACATCCTCACGAGCGTCTTACCGAGTGTATTGGTGCATAGAACACCAAGGGATCTGAACGGCATCTCAGAGAGGATTTTATCGAGTGCCTTGATGCATGAAAGGCCACCCGAAGAGGCGTCCTGGAGAGCCGCACGCTGCTCCTGAAGTGTGAGAGCACTATAGGAAGACGTAAGGCTATCGTCTCCAAGACGGCCTATTAAAGACCTTCGTTACCTTGTAACAAAGACGGTGGCCCGCCTGTGCGACATCTTGCGTCTTAGTAATGCAAATGAACATATCCAGAAACGCGCTCAAAAAAGGAACGCCGAGCGTTTCCGAAAGGCATCCTCCGAGGTGCTTGCCGAACGTCCTGATTGCATTCTTTGAGCGTCTGAAGAGCGTCCGGGAAAATAGAAGAGCGACGAACATCAAGGGAAGCGTCATAGTGAATGACGTGCGTCAACACGAGTAACCTGAGAGGCTTCCTGGCGAGGGGGAGAGCCGCTCATGAAACGCGAGCATCCTAAGCAGAAGTATGGTGATCGTCATCAGGACGAGTCTTAAGGACGTTCGCCCACTCTTGACAAAAACGACGGCCGCCGTGTGCAACATCTCGCGTCTTTGTCACGCTCATCGACACTGCAGAAGGGTCATTTAAAAATAAAGGACGCCTGTGTTCTTGGGTGGTATGACCGAGTCTTTGCCCATCTCTGTCCGACTGGACAGAGCGTCCCTTCATCCTTAGGTACGAGTAAGAGGCGTCTTGGCGAGCTGTTTGACTATGCAAATCAGCTTGCCGGACGTCAAGCTTATGAGCTTGAACAATATCCCGTTTCGTAGTAAAGCGAACGTCACATAACGTATACATAGCGCCATGAGGGGAGGAGGGAGGGGAGACGTCTTGGAAAGCAAGAAAACAATCCTTGCTACAAGAGTAAAGACGTTCCTTCCTCTAGATAGAGCGTTGAATGTCTCGAAAGGCGTCCTTGTGAGGGTCCTGCCTTAAGGACATTTTTAATCTCTTGACCAAGACGACAGCCGCCTGTGCGACATTTTGCGTCTTTGTCAACGCTTATCGATATTAAGTCATGCCGAAGGGACGCCAGATCAGTAACTCTGACGCTCCCTCCTGACGAGAGAGAGGACGTGAAGCATCCTCTTCTCTAAAGCTTCTTTTTTAGAGGGCGCGAGTCCTTCCGAGAGCTCCAACCTTGCGGGGAGGACGCCTCGGAGGACGAGAAGCAATCTTTCATGATTCGTGCACGTGCACGATCTTTGGCAGCCTTGGAAGCGTCTTCAGGTCCTGCCGAAGGGACGCCAGATCGGTGGGGGGGTTCCCGTAACCCTCCCTCCTTTGGTTTTCAAACTTGCCCCCTCCCTGGTCCTGGGAGGTTTAGACCTAGGAGGCGTTATAGGACCGATCTGACGCCCCCTCCACAACACTAGGGGGGGCAAAATCAACATCACTACACTCACAACACTGATGGAGAGCGAGCACTTTTTCAAAAAGCTTACTTGATGTAATCCACCATAATAGAAAGGGCATTACCTCTCACAGACACTTCCTCTTAGGCCCGTAAGCCATACCACAGGGTTAGGCAAAAAAAATAAAGTCTACTGGAGGTTAGTAGGTTCATTATCCTAACTTCTGTTTACTGTGGAGGAGACCTCCTGATTCTATCACGCTCTAATTTGCGTACATATGAATCATACGTCTTCTTTCGGAATCAGTCAACATTACACTAATTACATTGATCTTTCAACAAAGAAAACATGTAAACGTCATGTATACTAAGCGAGTGTCTACGAAGTTTGTTTTTTGGTAGCCTCCCCTTACCCGTTTGCAGACAACAAAGTCTGAAACTCTAGGCTAACTAGATTCAGACATCATATGCAATGAAAAAATTTTAATTAATTTATGATAGCGTATGCTAGCCACAAATCCAAGTCAATCATTCAAAAAATAAATAGGATACTTAAGCGGCTAATGAAGTTTCAAAATCCTAGGCGGAGGTAATGGAAACAGGTGTTTTCACTACCGCGACAGAGAAAAATCTGAATAGATGGGAATGGTTTCCTGATATCTGCCTCCCAGCGTGCGGAAATGGGTACTAAACCACCTGGCCGCCCACTGCGTGTGCCGGGGAGTTTTGAAATTCTGTCGGACTTCGGAGGAATACAGCTATATATATATCTGACAGGTAAGTTTCATGAACAAAACCGAAATATTTTTGGGAGAAAAGTAATCATTTGTGAAGGTTAAAAAACAGTACAATTTTTATGTTTATAATAATGGATGATTTAAATAAAGGTTGTTTTGCTTACTGTATTCAATTACAGTATTTTGAGTATTACAGGAAGTCCCTAGGTTGCGTTTTGGTTTCAGGTTTCGTTTCATTCCAGACTTACGGCACTTGCCTCATGGCACTGTTAACCAGTTATTCTGACTTACAGTGCGTAATGGCACTGTAAGTGCTATTTATTACCATTATAATTATGATGGTTCGGGTACAGTAATTTTCAGCTTTATGGCGTGCCGCTGGGGATAGAACCCCTGCCGTAAACCATGGACTGCCTGTATTTTCATACTAATGTATTATAGGCAATAAACATTGCCATCTTATTGTTTGCCATTCTCATAATCTCGGCTGATTGAAAACTGACTACCGACAGTTTCATTGCCATCAGTTGCTTGAAAAAACATAATTTGGCGATAATTTTTCTTGTAAATGAACAAAGTTGGGTTTAAACTGCATACATTATTAAATTGTAAAAGCAGTAAGTGGGATTTTGCCAGTTCTGGACATCATTTGCTCATTCCAAAACATTTTACAGCCTGCCTTCTATTCGTTTAATTCAACCTCAGCTATAACCTGCAGCTTTAATTTATGAAGGTTGAACAAAAATTCATATCTTCATTTAGGGAAGCAACCATTGAGACTGCAAGTTTTAATAACTTGTCTACTTGATTGTTATGGTAATTGACAGAAATGACAATTTGTCGAAAATTGCATTTTCCTAACTATACAAACCTGAGGTCCTTTAACAATAGGAAGTAGCTAGCGGCAGCTGGAACGGTCGTAAGCTTCGAACAAGGGGAGAACGGTAGTTAACTGCTTGTCCGATCGTCGCGCGCCGCGCGACTGGGAGGTAAACAAATCACTTTTGCTTTTGTTTTGGCCCATGCAAAATACGCAGAGTGAGGGGTGGCATGAGGAGGGACTTTATGTTAAAGGACCTCAGGTTTGTATAGTTAGGAAAAATGCAATTTTCGACAAATTGTCATTTGTTCCGATACGTAATACAAACCATCGGTCCTTTAACAATAGGAAGACTCACTTCTTGGTGGGTGGAATCTGAGTCTTTTGATGAACAGACTGGTGTGCGTCCATCCCTGGAATGCCTCCCTGGTCGTACGAGCGAGGGAGGGATCCAAGCCTCTGTCCGATTGATCGGGGGTGTGCACCGCAGGATCAATGGTCAGACCTCTGGCCGAGTACTAAGAGAGAGGCAAGTATCTCTTCGTACCAGCATTGTAAGAACTTTTTCCTTTACATGAGCAAATGTAAAGTAATGGGGTTTGTCTCATGTTGGCATCCACTTCTCCCCCTTGTTTGGAGAAGTGTGGATATTTACTCCTATCTCTAGTTAAAGAGATAGGATGGAGCTCTGTTGAATAGCTTACCTGCATCTGACTCCTTTCCAGCAAGGTAACGACCGTATCCCTCTGCCCACAGGTAGAGGTAGGGGAAAAAGATGGTGAAGAGAAGCCAGTCATCTCTCATTCACGCATTATTCTCCCAGTCATACCAGGAATCGATGCTGTTCTGCCTGCTCGGGCTGGGTAAGCTTACACAACGTGTTGAGCAGCCACCACAGGTCCCAAGGAAAACGTATCCAAGGACTTGTGGGCAATATCCCGAAGGTAGAAGGACGTGAAGTGGTCTGGTTGGCCCAGACACCTGCCTTCAGGACCTGCGCCACGGAGAAGTTCTTACGGAAACGCTAAGGAGGGTCCGATACTCTGACTTCGTGGGCTCTCGGACGGAGCGTACGGATGTCGTCGCTACCATCAGCTTCGTACGCTCTCCTGATCACCTCACGTAGCCAGAAAGAAAGCGTGTTCTTGGAGACTTCTTTCTTGGTGACCCCAGTGCTAACGAAGAGGCGTCGACACTCAGGCCTGAGTGATGTCGAGTTCATCTTCAGATAGCGCCGTAGCGCCCTCACAGGACAAAGCAGCATCTCATCCGCATCGTTATCTGTAAAGTCCAGCAGGGAGGGGATCGTGAAAGACTCGAACCTGTCGTCAGGGATCGACGGATTCTGAGTCTTAGCTACGAAGTTCGGGACGAAATCGAGCGTCCCACAGATCCCCAGCCTCTGGTATGTTTTAACATCATAAGAAAGGCCATGTAGTTCCCCTACTCTCTTCGCCGATGCCAGGGCCAGCAAGAGAGGGTCTTGAGGGTCAGATCCCTGTCTGACGACTCTCGGAGTGGCTCGAACGGGTGCTCGAGTCAGACTCCTAAGGACGAGAGTCACGTCCCACGCAGGGGGCCTGAGTTCCCTGGGTGGGCAGACCTTTCGAAGCTCCTCATTAGCAAGGATATCTCGAACGAATTCGTGATGTCCAAACCCCCTCAGTTTCAGGACGAGCGCCAAGGCGGCTCTGTATCCTTTGACTGTGGGGACTGGAGAGGAGCTTCTCTCGGCGAAGAAACACGAGGAAATCCGCTACCTGCTGAAGAGTGGCTCTGAGAGGAGACAAACCCTGTCTACGACACCAACCACAGAAGACGGCCCACTTCCCTGGTACACAGCTGCAGAGGACTGTCTGACGTGTCCAGCCATCTCGTTGCTGCGCTACGAGAAAAGCCTCTCGTTCGCAAGAGATGGTGGATAACAGCCAGCCGTTGAAGTTGAAGGACTGGACTGCGCGGTTGTACCGTTCTACGTGTGGCTGGCTAGAAGGTTGTGCCAGTTGGGTAGCTCTCTCGGTGCGTCTGCAAGAAGAGCCAACAGGTCCGGATACCAAAAACGGCTTGAGGCCGTTTGGGAGCCACCAGGATCATTCTGAGATTGGGAGTGACCAGCGCTCGACTGATCACTTTCCGAATCAGACAGAAGGGAGGAAAGGCGTAAGCGAAGAGTTGTCCCAGGGGTGTTGGAGAGCGTCCTCTGCAGCTGCCCATGGGTCCGGCGGCACGGCCGAGAAGAACACCTGGATCTTCCTGTTGTGCCGGGTGGCGAACAGGTCTACGACCGGTCGCCCCCACAGTTTGAAGAGCCTTTCCGCCACATCTTGGTGTAGAGACCATTCGGTCCCTATCACCTGATCCCGACGGCTGAGCTTGTCCGCTACTACATTCCTCTTGCTGGAATGTAGCGTGCTGACAGCTCTATCGAGTGAGCCGTTTTGGCCCACTCGTGCACCTGCACCGTCAACTGATGGAGCGGAAGAGACACTAGCCCCCCCTGCTTGTTGACATAGCCACTACTGTGGTGTTGTCGCACATCAACACCACTGAGTGTCCCACCAAGCGGTCCCGAAACTCTTGGAGAGCGTTGAACGCTGCCTTGAGTTCCAGGACATTGATGTGAAGGTGCTTCTCGTGATGGTCCCACACACCTGCAGTCAGCAACTCCTCCAGGTGTGCGCCCCATCCCTCGGTCGATGCGTCTGAGAACAGAAGCATCTCCGGGGGGGGGGGGGAGTGCGTATGGGCACTCCTCTTAAGAGGTTCTTGTCGTCGAGCCACCAGGCTAGGTCCTGCCTCACCTTGTCCGTGATAGCCACGGGAAAGTAAGGAGGATCCTTGGCCTGGGACCAACTCTCCCTTAGCCTCCACTGGAGAGACCGCAGGTGAAGACGCCCGTGAGGGACTAACTTTCTCGAGTGACGACAGATGGCCGATCACGACTTGCCATTGCTGTGCTGCCTGTTCCCTGCCGCGACAGGAACGGCCGCTGCCTCCCTGAATTTGCTGATACGCAAGTCTGCGGGAAAGACTTGCCCTGCTACCGTATCTATCAGCATACCCAGGTACTTCATCTTCTGCTTGGGTTCGAGATCTGACTTCTCGTAGTTTATCACGATCCCCAGATCGCGACAAAACTTGAGGAGTCGATCTCTGTCCTGTAGCAACTGCGAGCGGGAGCTCGCCAGGACCAGCCAATCGTCGAGATACCTCAGAAGACGTATCCCGTTCGAATGGGCCCAAGCCGACACCAGAGTGAACACTCGCGTGAACACCTGTGGGGCGGTTGAGAGACCGAAACAAAGTGCCCTGAATTGGTACACCGTCCCGTCGAAGATGAAGCGGAGGTACTTTCTGGAGGACTGATGGATGGGTATTGAAAATACGCGTCCTTCAGGTCCACCGAAAGCATGAAATCGTTCCCCCTGATCGAGTCGAGCACTGAGCGTGCCGACTCCATCGTGAACCGCGTCGTGCGAACGAAGCGGTTCAGGGGAGAGAGGTCTATCACCGGGCGCCAGCCCCCCGATGCCTTCTCCACTAGGAAGAGGCGGCTGTAAAAGCCTGGTGACTGGTCCTCCACGATTTCTACAGCCGTTTCTTTGCCAGCATGGTCTTGATCTCCTGTCGAAGAGCGTTGTCCTTTGCTGATCCCCGGACATAGGTCTGTAGATGGACCGGTTTGGAGATGAGGGGGGGCCGAGACTCGAAGGGTAGTAGATATCCCTCCCGAAGAGGACGTTCTACTATCCAGTTCTCGGCGCCGTAGCGCTGCCAAGTCGCCCAATGGCTCGCCAGGCACCCCCCCACTTCCGGCAGCAGGTGAGGGGGAACGCCGTCCCTAGCGTTTCCCTCCTCGTTTCGACTTCTTCCCAACACCTCCTCGGGGGGAAAGGAGGCCTGGGAGGAGGGCTGGTTGCGGCCTCCTCTCGCAGAAGTCGAACAACTGGAGTCTTCACACGGGGTTTTGGACGGTGCAAACCGTCTTCGCCGCCAGTGGAAGCGCTAGCCCAAGCTCTTTGGTTTGGCCGCAGTTTACTCGAGGTTGCCCAGAAACCTTCGAGGACTGCCTGGTGGACTAAGCGGTCACTCTCGTCAGTGCGCCGCCGTTCCCACCGCAGCGTCCACCATCTCTCCAGGAAAGAGAGCTGGGGAACTCCTAAGAGGTCCATTTCTTAGCCCGAGTGCCGCCTCACGCCCAGCCCCCTTGGTCACTCGGGTAAGGACTGCGTCCCTACGCCGAAGAACCAAGTTGGCCCACCCAGGTTAGCAGTCTGATGGGCGAGGTAAGAGATTGCTCTTCCTCCAGACTGGCACAGTCTCCTAAAAGAAGCGTCGTCTTCGAGAAGCAGAACTCCCGGAGCGGCCGGCTACTTTGGATATTGTGAGGGACCACAAATCCAACAGGAAACTGCCTGGAATGCTGCCATAGCGGTAGATTCCAGGGCAAGTGCCTCCTGCTGCGAGAACCATAGGTTCTCCGACAGGAGCTGCTGCAGGGACACACCTGGGAGTCAGCCTCGCTAACTCCGGGTTAACCTGTTTCGGCAGTATCGGGTCTTCTGATGGCACGTAAAAAAAAAAACGCCTCTGCCGCTGTAGAGGAGGAGGAAGCAGCTTAGGAGGACCGTCCGGATTTGTTTCAGCGAGTCTCCCTGGGGCCTGAGACGAGATTCTCCACCTGATCCAGGACGAGTCCGCAAGCTCTGATCGTGGCAACCCCACCGTCATTATGGGCTCCCTCTTGGGACCCCAAACCCCAAAATGACTCGAGCCGGGACGTGGGCTCTGCTGGTGGTAGCGACGATCCTTCCGCGAGGTCATTATGCAGACGCATCAGCTTAATGACCTCTCGCGAAGTTCCTCTGTATCTCGGGCGTCACAGCGTCCTGTGGAGTAGGACCGTCCAGTCCCTCCAACAAGAGCATATCCCTCGATACTCCTCCTTCAGAAGGAGGAACAGCGACAGACCCCTGACGGTCGCCTCCAACTACTTGCGCGTACGTCCTGGTTCGGTCCTAAGACCGTGCCTGAGCCGTACGGCGTCATAGCTGGGTCACGAGCGGCGCACCTCTCGTGATCGCTCCTTGGTACCTCGCTCCTCCCAGGTATAGCCCGAGGAGGTTGAAGGTACAGGAGAGGCAGACCTGACGCTCCCCCCCCACGCTCGCTGGCAGGACCAGCGTGCGTAGAGGGCTGCTTGCCGATCGTCAAACCCGCGGTGACGGTCTAGCAGTAGGCCTAGCGTCGCCGCTCGCCTGGGGCGATTGGCTCGGCTGAGAACGTCGAGACCAGCTCTCTAACGTCAGGCGAGCTGCCGCTGGTCACCGTCTCCGCCCGCTCCCATCGGGAGCGGCGGACGGGTGACCTGCTATGGCTCCCTTTCGCGTCGAGACCGGCCAGCGTCCTCTCGGCGCGTCAAACCGTGGTACCAGCCGTGGCTGGTACCGGCGGCCGTGGGACTCCTTCCTCGCCTCAACCCGTGGCCGGTCAGCGACCGTCACGTCAGCCCGAGCAGCCGGTTGGTCGCTGCGAGAGCGTCCACTGGCCTGGCGAGAGTCGTGTGCACGACTCTCGCCAGTCTTTTCTGGCCAGTGCCGCTGTCTTGACGGCGAGCTAGCTTCGGACGTCGAACTTTGCTGGACGGTCCTCTTTAGAGAGCGTCCACTCGGTGCTTCTCGCGAAGAAGAAGCGGCCGAGACGGAACCTGGTTTAGCGGCAGAACCACTAGCACCAGGTGAGGACACACCAGCCGAGGCTGATGCACCTCTGGTCCCCGTCGACTTCTTCTTTGCAGAAGAAGCGACGGGACCCTGCACCCGAAGGAAACAGGAGGACCAGCAGAAGAGCTCCCCAGCTCGCCTGAGCGAGCCGGCCCTTAGAAGCTCCCGAAGGAGTCTTCTTAGGGGGGGAGGAGGCAACCTCTTCTTCTTCGGCTGTTTGGCCTTAGAAGTCGAAGGGGAAGGAGAGGTGCAGCCGACGACGAAGAAGACGATGAAGACGACGACGACACCTTCTTCCTCTTCCTCTTCTTCTTCGCCAGGCTCCGCAGGACAGACGTCAGGTCTTCCATCCAGGAGGGAGCGGGGCAGTTGCCGAAGCAACAGGGCCCGACTGCAACCTGTCCGGAAGGACCTGAGACTGTTACAGCAACACCAGCAGCGGGAACGACAGGAACAGTCCGTGAACAGCAGGAACAGCAGGAACATCTGAAATGGAATGTGTACCTGAAAAGGAAAGAGTCGCTGGAGCGGCCACAGGTACGGCAGGCACGGCAGGTACCACGGGAGAGGCCAGGCGTCCTGTCGCAGTCACCGTCATCCGTGGCACTGGCGGCAGGTCCAGGGGGGTACTCTTTGGCGGCAGCGGAAGTCCGGGGTCTGGCAAAGGAAAAAATCCAGGTGGTGGTGGCATCGTCCTCTTTGGAACGGCGGCAATTGGTTTGGTTTTTGTACTGCCACCGTGGGTGTCACCGACATTATATGTGGCGTATACAAGATGGTTGGTGGCATCTCATACGCAGGTGTAGTTAATGTGGTAGTCGTGGTGGTCACCGCACCATGAGTGACCACGGCCGACCCCGCCCAACCGCTGTAGCAACCCCTGGATGCTGGGCACTCCCTGCAGTCCCAGCGACTCCCACACCTGTCCCAAGTCATCCTTCGCTGATGGCACACTGCGGAAGCAACAGTCGGGTTAATGGGAGAGGGGCTTCCAGCGCCGCCTGGGGGGCGAAATATCCCCCCCAGAGCGGACAGAAGACCCCGAATACAGCTGTACATCCGGGTAGCGGACGCCCTCCTCCACACTCGACGGATCGAGAGAGGAAAAGGACTCCGCTACCCCCCCCGCAGGGGAAGGCGCAAAACCGTGGGGCTGGCCGGGAGGCAGGAAAGAGGACGAAGTGTCCGTCAACCAGGAGTCACTGGACTTTCCGATGACTTCTTGGCCGGCCTAAGTCTCTTCCTGCCCTCGTACAGCACCCACTGCGCCTCGGACCAGTTCATACAAACCACACATGGTTCGTTGCGGGAGCACTCTCGCCCTCGACAACGAGTACAAACCTCGTGGGGGTCCACCTCAACAAATGACCTGAACCCCCCACATTTACGTCCCTCCAGCCCGGGACACACTCTAGGGCGACTGGAGGGCGCGGTGATATCTCCATTTCCTCTAATTCCACTCATTGCAATTCAATGAACTAGAGAAAGAGTACTTACAATCACTCCTGATATACAGAAAGAGAAAACAAATACTCAAGTTTGAAGCAAACGACAAGCGGGCAGAGCGATGGCGAACACGTCCTTCCCACACCACGGCCGAAAGCAAAAGTGGTTTGTTACCTCCCAGTCGCGCGGCGCGCGACGATCGGACAAGCAGTTAACTACCGTTCTCCCCTTGTTCGAAGCTTACGACCGTTCCAGCTGCCGCTAGCTACTTCCTATTGTTAAAGGACCGATGGTTTGTATTACGTATCGGAACAAATACCTTTTACTGTCATGAATATAAACTAAAATAAAAAAAATGGAGCGTGACTGATAATTTTATTGAAATGCAATAATTAGCCTCAAATCTTGACATTCATGCATTAAGTGTGTTGTAGATAACAAAAAAGGGGGAAAAAAAAACAGCACATTTCAATGATTCATGGATTCATGCTGTATTTTTTTTGGTAGGTGTATGTTGGTGATATTTTATCTGATGAATATTTTAATGTGATTATTATGAAAATTCGAGAACTCTTCTTTGCATTTTTGTTGAGTTAGGATGTTTTTGTGGCCTTTTTCTTGAATATAATGCAATGTGATTAGCCTCTCATTGGCCCGACCATACCACACCATGGTTGAAAATGACCAATTTTATTACATCTAATAATATAATGCATTGTATTTCTAATATCAACATTACTAATATTATAGCATATTAGTTCACTGGTATTTTGAATACTGCAGCAACCTAATGTCCTAATTCCTCACATTACAGGAACACTACTTAAGGTGATATTTCTTTGGTAAATATCAATCTAACATGCTGAAGAGTTGTTAATTGTCAACATACTAGTCTACTTACTCATTTTTGGTTCAGTAGCCAATTTTTATGATGCTAATAAATATCCAAAGCTACATCTGTCAGCATTTAGTGTTCCCCTATTTCTCATCTGAAACCCAACAACAAAAATTCAGTTGATGTGTCCATCAACTTAATGTTTTCCACTTAGTCTTTACCTTATGGCGTATTGAGTTCATTAAGTCCTTACCTTTCCTATTGGAGATCTGACATCCAAGTACAAAAAAAAATCCCTGTTTTTCATTACTTGCTGCTTTTGGGTTCTTCTGGCATTTAGTTTTAAGTTCATACTTGACAGAATCTTGTGCACCCCATTCACTGTCATCTGAAATAGTAATTGGTGACATTTTTTTCAAGTGTTTTAGTAAATTATGCCAAACTTAAAATACTATTTATAAAAAACAAAATTGACTTTTTTATACCAACTGATCAATTTACAATGTCCTTTTTCTTGCTTCCCTTTCAAGACACGCTTAAAATCAAACAGCATCCAGCTGGCTATCTGTATTTCTGGGCTCACAAGTCCCTGCATCAGCAGTCAAACCCATGGATCTATGCATAAAAAAGAAAGAAAAAAAAAAAAAAAAAAACAGACTCTTCTAGACATGGCATCTGACAGAGGGAACATCTGCAAAGTTCTCACGGGATTATCTGGCCTAGCATTGGATCCTTTCCCCTGTCCCCTCTCCTCTAATTCTTAGAGGATGGTGTCCATTGCAGCAGTTTTCAGAATCTCAAATCCCAAGGATGGTTCCTCATACGTAAAATGATATGTTAAACTACAATAAAGTTTTGTACATACTTACCTGGCAGATATATACTTAGCTATAGTCTCCGACGTTCCCCGCACAGAATTTCAAATCTCGCGGCACACGCGACAGGTAGGTCAGGTGGTCTACCTTACCCCCGCGCTGGGTGGCGGATGTACGAACCACTCCCGTAAGCTTGTCAGATTTTCTCTTCCACCTGTCTCCTGAGGGGAGGCTGGGTGGGCCATTAATCGTATATATCTGCCAGGTAAGTATGTACAAAACTTCATTGTAGTTTAACAATATCATTTTTGTACATGAAACTTCCCTGACAGATTATATACTTAGCTGATTGGCACCCTTGGTGGAGGTAAGAGACAGCTCAATAATACAGGTACGACGGGAAACAACTAATGTTGTAGGATATAAAAACCTTGGTTCTCACCTTTTCAGGATGAAGACTTCATAGATACTATCTCTGAGTCTGCATTGCCTGGAGAGCTACAGCTAGGACATGACCTGATGCTGAAAGACTCTCGGATCTACCACTGGGATATGTGATCCCCTATTGTGGTAGAATCCAAGTCGGATGCTGTTAGAGGGACCTTGTCCGCTTACCTAACAGATCCTTACCACTATCTCTGCAAGGAGCCAAAACCCATCAGACCACCTAACCAAAATACAAAGGGTTAATATTACGACAAAAAGAGGTGCCTCCTGCAACCTCTTTCAGACAACCAAAAAACAACAATATAAAATATGGGTAACATATAAAAAATTTACACAGGATAAGTTTCAGCTCCCTGCCCCCCCCAGCACCGAATCCGCCGATACGAAAGGACCCAAGGCGAAGCATTTATCATATGTGATTTTTACATCACGTATGTAGTGGTTTGCGAAAACCGATTGGCATCTCCAAAAAGTCGCCTCCATCAAGTTCCACACAGACATATTTTTTTCTGAATGCAAGCGAAGTTGCGATGGCTCTCACCTCGTGAGCTTTCACTTTCAGTAGTTTAAAATGTTCTTCCTTACAACAAACATGTGCCTCTGTAATAAGGCTTCTCAGAAAAAAGGAAAGAGCATTCTTCGACATGGGGCCGAGAAGTGGGGTCCTTTACAGAGCACCAAAGCACATCTTGATTAGCCTTAAGTTGTTCCTTCCTCTTAAGGAATACTTCATAATTCTCATAGGGCAAAGAGTTCTTTCAGGCTCTTCCCTACTAGAAAAGATAAACTACGAACTTCAAAGCTCCTGGGCCAAGGCCGTGATGGGTTTTCATTCTTTGCAAGGAAAATTTGGAAGAAACGAACACACCATAGAATCTTCCTTAAAACCCTACATTGCCCTCAATAGCTTGGAGCTCACTCACTCTCTAGCTGTAGCTAGGGCCAAAAGGAAGATAGCCTTCTTCGTCAGATCCTTGAAGAGGCTAAGCTAGGAGGTTCGAATCTAGGCGATCCAAGGAATTGTAGAACTACGTCTAGATTCCAGTTTGGTACCACATGAGGACGCTTAATGGTTTCAAATGATCTAATAAGATCATGCAAGTCCTTATCATCGGATATCTTTAAGCCTCTGTGCCGAAATACCGCCGCCAACATACTGCGGTATCCCTTAATAGTTGACACAACCAGATGACATTCTTCTTTGAGGAAAATAAGGAAATCCGCAATTTGGGTCACAGAGGTACTGGAAGAGGAAATGTTCTTCCTCTTGCACCAACGTCTGAAGACATCCCAACTTTGACTGGTATACACGCAAGGTGGAAGGTCTCCTCGCTCTTGCGATTGCTTTAGCAGCTGTTGCTGAAAAGCCTTTCGCTCTGACCAAACTTTGGACAGTCTGAAGCCAGTCAGACTGAGAGCGAGGAGATTTTTGTGGTACCTGTCGAAGTGGGGTTGTTCTGAGTAGCTCGCTCCTTAGCGGGAGCGATCTTGGAAGGTCCACCAACCATTCCAGTACCTCTGTGAACCATTCTTGGGCCGGCCAAAAGGGAGCGATTAAGGTCATTCTCGTTGAATCGGACTCTACGAACTTCTTGATGGTTAGCCCCAGGATCTTGAAGGGGGGAACGCGTAGACGTCGAGTCCGTTCCAGTCTAGAGAAGAGCATCTATTGCTAATGCCTCTGGATCCGATATCGGAGAGCAGTTAAGGATCCAGCCTCTTGTTCTTTGACGTGGCAAAGAGGTCTATGTGTGGCCTGCCCCATAACTTCCACAGGCTCTGGCATACATCCAGATGAAGGGTCCACTCTGTGGGAAGGACCTGATCTTTCCTGCTGAGGAGATCTGCTCTTACATTCCTTTCTCCCTGCACGAACCTGGTGAGAAGCTTGATTCCTCTTCTTCTGCCCACAGAAGAAGGTCTCTTGCTGTCTCGTACAGGGAGAAGGAATGCGTCCCCCCCTGTTTCCTGATATATGCCAGAGCTGTGTGTGTCCACGTTGACCTGCACTACCGATCTTCTGACTTTGGGCTCGAAAGCCTTCAGAGCCAACCACACAGCCATCAACTCCTTTCTGTTGATGTGCCAGGCTACCTGTCCCATCACCCAGGTACCTGACACTTCGCTGGTTCCCAGAGTTGCACCCCACCCCGTGTCCGACGCGTCGGAGAACAACACCAGGTTGGGGGTCTGTGATTGAAGAGACAGTCCCTTCGCAAAGAGGTTGGGATCTGTCCACCATAAGAGATGTTTCTTGATGTCTTGATGCCGGGATAACGACAGGGAGAACGTCAAATCCTGAGAACGACGACTCCAATTCCGATGAAGAAAGAATTGGAGCGTCTCAGGTGCAACCTTCCTAGGGAAACGAATTGCTCCAGCGAGGAGAGCGTCCCCAGCAGACTCATCCACTCCCTCACTGTGCATACTTCTTTCCCTAAGAAGGTTGTTACTCTCTCGAATCCTCGGGCTATCCTTTCCTGCGAGGGAAAAAGCCCGAAAACTCAGAGAGTTCATCTGTATCCCGAGATACACACTCTTGCTCGGGAATTAGTGACGACTTCTTGAAATTGACGAGAAGTCCCAAGCCTTCGTCAATTCTAAAGTTACTTGTAAGTCCTTCAAACAACGATCTTCTGAATTGGCCCTTATTAGCCAATCGTCGAGGTACATGGATATCCTCACCCCTTTCAAATGAAGCATTGAGCCACATTCCTCAAAATCCCCGTGAACACTTGAGGGGCCGTCGAGAGGCCGAAACACAGAGCCCTGAACTGAAAAATTTTTTTTCCCCCCCATCATGAATCTGAGAAACTTCCTCGAGGAAGGATGGATCGGTACGTGGAAGTAAGCGTCCTGTAAATTCAAGGAAACCATCCAGTCCCCTGGACGAAGTGCTGCCAGCACTGATGAAGGCGTTTCCATCGTGAACTTCTTCTTTTCTACGAAGAAGAAGTTCAGGGCGCTTACATCCAACACCGGTCTCCATCCCCCTGAGACTTCGGAACTAGGAAAAGGCGGTTGTAGAAGCCCGATGAATGATGGTCTGTCACTAGTTCGATAGGCCCCCTTCTCCAGCATCTGATCTACTCGCTAGATGGAGAGCTTGATTCATGATGGGGTCTCTGTACCTGGCCGTCAGTTCCCTTGGGCCCTGGTCGTCAAGGGAGGTCTTTCGACGAAAGGGATGAGGTAACCGTAACTCTCTCAAAATAGAAAGGGTCCAAGGATCCGCCCCTTTTTTGGGCCCAGACTTCTGCAAACTCTAAGAGTCTGGCGCCCACCGTTGTTTGAAGGACTTGCAAGTTATTTGGGGGCTTTAACAGACTTGGCGAAAGTCTTACCCCTTCTTGAAGGTCTACGACCTCTAAACGTAGAGGTTCTTGATGAAGACGCCCTCGAAAGGGTTCTCGAACACTTGCTTTTTTTCCTTCTTAGCCTTGGTAGGGAAGGAAGGGCGAGGTTTTCTTGCCGACTGTGCAAAAGGTCCTGGGTGGCTTTGGCCGAAAGTGATCTGAAATGTCCTGCACTCGATGTTTAGGGAACAAACTGAGCAGACAGAGGAGCAAACAGCAAAGAAGACCTCTGGGCATGGGAGACAGACTTCGTTAAGAAGGAACAATAAACCGACCTCTTCTTCACGATCCCGGCCCCATACAGGGAGGCGATTTCACTCGCTCCGTCTCTTACCGACTTGTCCATACAAGACAAAACACACATAAGCATCTTCCTGGCGAAATTGACTCTGGCACTTCAATTTTCTTGGCTAGGACTCCAACGACCAATCAAGGAAGTTAAATACTTCTAGCACTCTAAACATGCCTTTGAGCATGTGATCCAATTCATTCATTGCCCAAGTCGTCTTAGCAGAGTTAAGGGCAGTTCTCCTTGTCGAATCTACCAGCGCCGAAAAATCCGAATCAGCCGAAGACGGTAGACCCAATCCTAAGGACTCTCCTGTTTCGTACCAGAAACCACCGCGCGTCCTGATAACTTCGAAGGAGGAAAAGCGAACATCGTTTTCCCCGCTTCTTCTTTGGAAGCCATCCAGGAACCAAAAACTCCTCAGTGCCTTCTTCATAGAAAGAGTTGGCTTCATCCTCACACAAAAGAACTCTTCGCTGTCTTCGCCGTTGAAAAAAGTGAGTGAGGAGAGGAGGACCGTAGGAGAAGGGAATCCCCAAAAAAAAACAAACTTGCAAAAGTAGCTCTGTAAGCTTCTTGTAAGAAGACACAGCAGCAGAAGTGTTCGGTTCCTCATCCGAACCTTCTAGGACGTCTTGTCGAGGCGAGCGCGGAAGATCCTTAGGTGACGAAGGGATCCTAGTAGGAGTTGAGCGAGAGGTTGGAGAACGCCCTCTCTTAGAAGAGTTCACATCCACTGGAGAACGAAGAGAAGATCTGGGATGTCTACGATGAGACTCCCTCTTCGAGGTAGACGGAATCTCAGCCGAAGGAGAGGTAGGGCTCCTACTCCAAGAATCCTCGGAAATATCCACAGGGCGCTTACGAGGAGGCGAGCGCCTACTATACTCTTTGCGCCTATCCCGAGGCGAGCGCTGCCAGGAGAAGAGTCGCCATCGAGAGCAGAGCGCTTGCGCGGCTCTCCATACCTGTCCAGTTGCGTACGATCAACGGAAGTTCGACTGGAAGGCGAAATGCGCCTACTAGGAGAAGGCTGCTTGCGAGACTCTTGACGTCTAACAAGAGGGTAACATTCAGGAGAAGGGCGCTTCAAAGCTAACGAGCGCCTACTTGGAGAAGGGCGCTTCCGAGATTCCTGTTGTCTACCAAGAGACAAACGGTCAGGAGAAGTGCGCCTAGAAGCGGGAGGAGCGCCTACACGGAGAAGGGCGCTTGAAAGAAACTCTTGTTGTCTGCCCGAGGAGAATAATCAGGAGTATGACGCCTTAAAAGAGACGAGCGCCTACTAGGAGATCGATGTGCAGTAGGCTCTTGGCGCCTACCTTGCGGGGAGCGGCTAACAGCAGGCCGTCTATCATGCACACGACTCCTACCAGACTGATGCCTGTCAGGAGAGAAGTCACGATCCGACACTCGAGGAGAGTGACATCTGGACGAAGAACGCCTACTTGTATAAGGGCGCCTTCTAGAATCTTGAGGCTGCTGAGGAGAAGTCACGCGAGGGAGTTGAAGAAATAGCGTGATGAGCAGGTGCAGTGCGCTTACCGGAAGCGGGAATCCAATCTGGAGAAAAAACTTCTTTCTCCATAGAGCGTCCTACCGATGTTGGCGCCTTGAAGTCGAAAGAGAGCCAGGCGAGCGAGGGCGCTCACGCGAGCCCCTACCTTCATACGAAACCTCCCCATATGAAGGAGAACGCCTAAAACGAGGAGAACGATCCTCTGAAGAGCGGCGCCTAGATCTCTGATCGGAAGAGAAACGTCCTTCTTCCTACGTGATCTAACTGCTAGAGAGTCTGCTAGCGCCGTGATCTGAGCTTGAAGTCCGCGAGTACTCTCGTAGGCGAATCTTGTTGTTCTTCCTCGGAAGCAGGCGCCGAGCGCGGAGCGCGAGAAGAAGAACGATCACAGGATTTCTTGGGTTTCTTCGCCTCCACCGACGATTCTTCCGGGAAAACCTCCGGACTAGAAGCCAAAGGACTGCAGGGAGCCTTCCAAGCCCTCTTCAACGGGCGCGACGCATCCGGGGAGTTCCAACCTCTCTTCAGAGAGGGAGACGACGAAGAGGAGAAGCACTGGCGTAGTAGCTCCTTCTTGTAGCGATCCGAGGCAGCCTGGGAGCGTACTTCAGGATCTGCCGAGGGACGCCTGACCGGTGGGGGTTCTCCCTAGCCCTCTTGCGGCTTTCGACTTTCCTACTCCACTGGAACTGGGAGTCTGGAAGAGGTCTAGGCCTAGAGGCACTAAGGAGACGTCAGACGCACCCTCCACAACACTGGGGACACTGCACTGATCACTAACACTCTCCTTACCTTCCAACTGACGAATCTCTGATCCATAGAACGAATCGTGGCTCTCAGAGCTGCCGCCTCCGAAGGCGAGTCTTCGGCTTCGGTGCGGGGAGCAGGGGCTGCAACTTGGGAGAAGGTTCTAATTCTACGTTAGTATTAGGATCCATATCCAACTCACTCATTCTAGATCTACTAGAACTTCTAGAGGAAGCCTTACGACTCTATCACGTTCCAACTTCCTAACATAAGAAGAGAGAGCCTTATATTCTTCTTCATTCAATCCCTTACATTCACTACAAGGGTTAGCAAAAGAACATTCATTCCCCCTGCATTTCATGCAAACCGTGTGGGGGTCTACCGAAGCTTTCGGCAACCTCACCTTACATCCTTCATTCACGCAAACCTAAACAAAACCGAAGTTTTAACTACCGAATCTAGGTCAGACATCGTTAAAGAAAATCAAAATCAAAATCAAACCGGTCCACAATCAGCGTCTGCCAAGCCAAACAAAGCGAATATGTCACCAAAAGAAGTCCAAATTAACTCCAGGCAAGCGAGAATCGAAAAACTATCGAGAGGAACCGACAACAGTTGTTATCGTTCCCGGACGAGAGAAAAAAGCTGACAAGCTTACGGGAGTGGTTCGTACATCCGCCACCCAGCGGCGGGTAGGTAGACCACCTGACCTACCTGTCGCGTGTGCCGCGAGATTTGAAATTCTGTCGGGAAACGTCGGAGACTATAGCTAAGTATAAATCTGTCAGGGAAGTTCATGTACAAAAGTGAATGTTGGGTTCAACCAGCCAAGCACCAAAAACTATGAGCAAAGAAAAAAAAAACTGCACTATGCAAAGCAATGGTCAGAGAGGATAAAATCGATGAGCTATTAACATATCCACAATCATATTAAATTTCCATACTAAGTAAAAGGACTACTGCTGTCCAAAATAAATAAGGTAAAGCAAGAGTTGCGCAAGTTCTAGAGAGGAGTCAACACTTATGTTCTGATTGGCAGATACACTTATGGGAATTTTCTGTCAACCAAAAGGACTTGGGAGCCTGATTGTGCTGAGGGTAAGCTGAATTCTTTGCTTTTAAATGTGTCTGGGGGCTCATACACCTGAAGGCAGTTGTAAAGTGATGGTTTTTTTTAATACCAAAACATAGGAGTTAAACATATTTCTTTAGTGCTTTCTAAATATGTTTATTCAGTCAATGTAAACTGAAAGTGTTTTGTAACCATCTTAATAAAGGTATCCAGTACTGAAGATAATAACTATGATAACAGTAATAATAACAATAATGTAAAACAAACCTGCATTTCTAAATTCAAAAAACCGAGGATCAACTTTTAATGGAACAAGTCCAAGTCTGTGGGCAAGAACTTCATCCTGAATGATACTTGTGTTGTTGTACATATAAACTTTTTCTATAGCCATAGTTGCAACCTGCAAAAAATACAGTATTAAATATCCAGTTGTTCCTCACAAACTCACAAATATGAGGGCAAGGCTAGATTACTGAAATGGGATCAAGAAGGTAGTCCAGGTCATTACCATACAATGCATCATAATCCATCCATGAAATATTTCAACCTGTCCAAGACTGATTGTATATTGACATAGTGGAAAGAATGGAAGAAATGTTCATAGATTGAGATTCCTCTTTAAAGGAAAAATTGAAAACCTGACAAAAAGGGAGAGGCAGAATGAGTATTCATGGAAGGATCTCACCTACTATATTCCCAACAATCCTACCCTTTTCTTTTTACGTTCATGTCTGCAGTCTGACTCTCAATGCAATGCAAGGTTGGGTAAGAACACTGTTGGTGATTTTTTTGTTTTTAAATAAAAAATTTTTTAAAATGCAAATTTTTTTTATTTAAATCAGAATTTCTTATGTATTAATTAGCATAAAAATTATACAACAATAATATATATATATATATATATATATATATATATATATATATATATATATATATAATATATATATATATATAATTCTATACATTTTACACATTTTGGAGGTTCAAGCTAAATCGTCTCCTTTCCATGCATATAAGTTTAGTGATTCTGTGACCAAGTGTATGTCAGCTGCTGAATGGTGGAGGTCACATTCAAAAGTGTTGGATAGTGATGTATTTTCAGCAGCAACAACAACTACTGTCTGCAGTGGCTTCTCCATCAAGGGTTTGAGGGATTTTCAAGCTGTAGTATGTACATTCAAAACTAAGGAAACTGGCCAAGGACAGAAAATGCAGCCAAACTGGTGTTTTTGTTTAAAATCTTGAATACACACAAAAATGGATTTATTTGATGATATTAATGATCAGGATGCCTAAGAGAACCAAAACATATTGTCATTAGAATTAAAAAGTATTTTTTAAAGATTTTAAATTTCAATTTCAAAGAATTTTTATGAAGTACATTTCAAAGAAGTGTATCTTATCTTTCAAAGAAAGCTTCTTTTCAAGTGTAAATTCAATGTGCTTTTGTATTAAATATCCCACTTTAATCATTTTCTTTTTTAAATTCATTACTTCAGGAAATAAGTACGTTCTTTATAGGTAAACCTTTTTTATTTCCTTTTTTTTAATAGCATTGTGGAATTTTTTATTAGTTTGTTATACTGTATTGTAATGTAAGTGCTTTAGTATTCTACTACATACTCAGAACAAGTACAGTTCTGTACAAGTAAAACCCTTTGATATTATTTTTTATGGAGTGTGGACATTTTTTTTTGCATTGTAAAAGGAAGTTTTCATATTTTTCTTTATATTCAATGCTGGTTTGGACAGAAGTAAATATAATTTAAATCAATGTTTAAAAAAAATAATTTGATTTACATCTTGATTTACATCGGCAACTCTGGGTAAGAAACAACAAACCTTTGAGGAAAAGGAAAGGAAATACAGACCCTCAAAAAAGGTAACCTCATAGGAACAGATTCTTTTAGAAGGCAGTGTTAAAATACCAAATAAAAATGGTACAGTAATTATCACACACTTTTCAGTAAAACACATAGTATACAGCTACATTTAGCACTCTCAAACTACTTTACTACGCCTGTAACTCTTAAGATTTTTCTGATATTTTTTAAAATTTACAATATTTGTTACTTGAATTTTCAATTATGTACAGTGGACCCTCCCCCCTATTCGCGGGGGATGTGTACCAGATACCAGACACCCCCGTGAATAGCTAAAATCCGCAAATACTTAGAACCCCTAAAATAAAAATGCTTAAATCTGCCTATTTTGTTACTTCCAACTCAAGAAAAGCCCACTAAAAATGCTTATACGTAGTACCTGGTTTTTTAAAAAGTTTTATCACAAAAAGTGCATTAATCATGAAACTGATATGAAAATTCAATAATTTGTGGATATTTCTCAGAGAAAAGTACCGGGCATATGCAAATTTCCTACGAATAATGGGTATATAAGGGTCATAGAGAAATCCACGAATACATGAGTCCGTGTATAGAGGGGTCGACTGTAATAAAAACAAAGAATGAAACTCACTAATAATTGGGATTAACTTTTGACAACTACATTTTGAAATATGTGCTGTTTACGTAAAAAATCAAAATAGATTAAGGCAGTTAAGTTTCAAGAAGGGAAGTTAATAATTAAATAATTAAAAACTAAACAACTATTCTATAAAATTTCATTAAGACTTGTTGCAATCACTTACCTCAGCCAAGATAATTCTTCTGTAAGCATTAATTAGGGCCACTGGAAAGCCAAGAAAATCCACTTCCAAATTTATCTGATCCATCTTTATAATTTTCACTTCAAAATTGTAGGTAGAGGCTCCATCATCTTGTTTCTCCTTTTTCTTTTTTCCTTTAGCAGTGGCATTTCTTTTGGCATCCTATAAATAAAAGTTAGAAATTAACCGAAAACACACAAACAAAAACACTCCCACCTTAATTAAATACACTAAGAGTAGAACAACTGCAACTCTTGTAAATGAAGTCTTTTAAAGGAACAGTGATGAAAAATATTTATATGATGCAAGGCTGATGGCATCAGTTATCCACTGTTTTAATCTAGTCAAGTCTCCTGTAATATGGAGGAGAGAAAAAGTGTTACTTTACTTAAGCAAAGAAAGAAACTCATCCACATCTTGAAAGTTGAAAGATAATAGAAATTAGGTAGAGATGATATGCCATGCAAGATCCATCATATTTTTATATAAATTACACTAAACTCTTATAAAATGGCAGGTTTCATAACAAATTTACTGTAAAACCTTATGCACTGGTTACATTAAATTTCCTGTTACTAACATAGGCAAGGTAGGGGCCCTTTACAACTCAAGCTATAAATACAGTACTAGGTGCACCAAGATTTCTAGTTTAAATTGTAAGTCCTATAATAACTACTGAAATCATGTTAACATTTAAATACCAGATTCTTAACTTGCATTCTTTCTATGTATACAAACAAATGTTTTTTTATACAAGAGAATCCTCAATGGTGGGCTGGAACTGGCCTTTCAAACTTTGTAGCAAGGTGATAGGTGGGAGAACTGGGGAGAAACTCCCATTTACCTGTTGTCATTAAGCACTTTTCCTTCAGAATCAATGATAAGGGAGACCTACCCTTTGTTGGGTGGTTGTCTCTCAATTGATTGGCTAGTTGAATTTCCAGTCAGAAAAGTCATGTTCATGGTCATGAAACTGAGCAGTGGAGCATTGACTCCTGTAACCTAAACAGTCTAGAATAGGGAGGCTGAAACAATAGAGCCATGGGAATTGTCTTGAATTCCTACTAATCTTTTAAATCTCTGTAAACCAGAAGGCTGTATTAAACTGATGGGTTCAGATTATAGCTCTATGGCTGCCACCACCCAACTCTTGTTGAAAGGGAGAGAGGAGTGTCACATTTTGTAGGTTGAGGGTTTAAAATAAGATGTTTTGAGTGTATCTTGCCTTAATCTGTGTCAGTTCCAAACTGCTACCTTACAGAGGGTGGGAGAGAAGGAAGAAAAAAGGCAACAAGTCACCTGACTATTCAACCCAGCCTCATGTCCTACTTGTACCTTGGGCATAATGCTTTTCTGTCTAAGAGGAGCTGGGGTGACTACACAACCTGTTGAGTAGCTATCACAGGTCGCAAAGAGTTATCCAGGGATTTGTGGGGCCTATCCCATGGTATTATGAGGTAAAGGTTGTCCAATGTCTTGGCATTATGAGGTAATGGTTGTTTGATTCTAAATTACTCCAGAATGCAAGGGACAGTTCCATGCCCCTGTCCACTTCACTGGACGAGTTGTACTCTCATATGACTGCAGCATGCAGCTAGAGAGAAAGGATACTCCTTGACACCTTGTGTCTATCGGTACTAAAAGGTGGTACAGACACTCGCTTAAGGATGAGATCCTTTTTTGGCATTATCTCACTACTCACACTGGTCATGCAAGCATCTCCTCCAAATCACCTCCACAGTCCTATGAGAAGACAAAAATCTCTTGTATATCTCCTCGAGAATTGATGGGTTCTAAGTTTTCACCTCATACTAAGAAACATGAAAACATGAGAGATCCCCAACCTTCCAAAATGATGGGTAAGATATGATAGGCCATGTAACTTGCCACTATGCTTTTTCAAGGCTTTATACCAGGAAGAAGACTGTCTTGTGTTTGAGATCTCAGTCCAAGGTCTCACACAATGGCTCAAACAACACTTGTGTCAAGCTGATGGCTAAAGCTTCCGAGCACTAAACATCTCTTACTTATGCCGAAACTCTGGGCTATGGGATGGGTCCTTTACAGATACTGTGGTTCTTTGGCTCACACTAGGCACAAGTTCCACGTTGGCCGAGAGCATTTTGCGCTCGGCTACCATTCTGGTGGTCCGAAATTCGATTCTCGGCTCGGCGAACGTGGAACCAGAGGAATTTATTTCTGGTGATAGATTTTCATTTCTCGATACAATCTGGTTCGGATCCCACAATAAGCTGTAGGTCCCGTTGCTAGGTAACCAATTGGTTCCTAGTCATGTCAAAATATATCTAACCCTTCGGGGCAGCCCTAGGAGAGCTGTTAATCAGCTCAGTGGTCTGGTAAAACTAAGATATACTTAACACCAGGCACAAAAGTATCTTTCAAATCACCACCAATGAATTGCAGGGAAGAGGGTATCAAATAACTCTTGTATTGCTCATTAGAAACTGACAGGTTCTAAGTTTTCCCAACAAACTCTGGAACAGACTAGAGCAAGAGAAACAAAAGGATCAGCAAATTGGCATGCGGTAATAGAGAGTCAGTCAGGTCATCCTGGGACTTGGTGTGGCAAACAACCAGTTGATCACTTGACAAATAGTCCTGGGGATGATGGAAGGAATCTTTCATCACCAACCAGGATCTGGAATGAGAGAGGAGAGTGCTGCAAGTTTCCTGATTAATGATGTGGCAAACAGGTTGATCAGTGGTGTTTCCCAAACAGCCTTTTGTGATACACAGGTGTAGGTACCACTCCATCCCCACTACTGTACCTAACCCCAGCAGGTGAACTGGTCTACCACCCACTCATGCATCTGCCCTGCCAACTGACAGAGATGGGAAACAGTCACCCACTGTTTGTTGCCACTATAGTAGTGTTCTTGCTTATCAACATAACTGAATGAATCATCACATATTCCTGGAATGCTTGGACGGCTAACAACACTTCTCACATTTCCAGTAAGTATATTTGATGAGGGTCATCTTCATATCACAAATAAGCAATCCAGATGTGCGACCCAACCATCCTCTTAACATCTGTTAGCAGTAACAGGTTTGGAGGGGGACAGTTCAGTGGAACTCCTACCAGGAGGTTTGTGTCATCCATCCATCAAGTGAGGTCCCCTCTGATAGCCTTACTGAAGGGCACAAGCTGGGAGGAAGGATCATTTGTTGCTGACCAAGGTTGTTTCCACTGCCAATGAAATGAGAGCTGGTGGTGACAAATTTCTCCTACAATGATAGGTGGCTAAGGACACCCTGCCAAAGCCAAATTGACGGGAGGCAGACCCTGTTTCTTGTGTCTTGGAGAATGCCGAAACCAACCAATCATCCAGGAGAGATGAAAACAGGTCCTACACCTATAAGAGGATCAATATATCTGTGAATCAGTAGTCCGGGAAGAAAAACCCAAAAATACTACTCTATTACTTGCTTTTTTCTCAACATTCATAAGTGACAAAACAAAAACAAAGCATTCAACAACAAATTTCAAAGATGTCTACTACAGTCAGTCTAGTAGTAATAAGAAGCCAATAATGGTCAGTCTAGAGAAAGCACAGCATATCTCCACTAGTTGGTGGCCAAATAACAAGTGCTTGGTAACGGAACGAGATTAAGGAGTATACCCCCACTCACCTCCCTTATCTACTGTACTTGTTACCAAGCTTCTTTGGTCAATTTCCCTGTAGGGGGTTAGTGCCATCAGTGGACCTCATGCAGTAAGGTTCCCTGCAGCTTCCCTTCAGCCCCTAGCTGCAACCCTTTTCATTCCTTTTACTGTGCATACATTATATTCTCTCTTCCATCTTACTTTCCACCCTCCTCTAACAATGTTTCATATTGCAACAGCAAGGTTTTCCTCCTGTTACACCATTTAAATTTCTTAATCTCTTTCTTTTCATTGCTGAATGACCTCATAGGCCCAGCACTTGGCCTAAACTGTATATTCTATCTAGCCCAGTATCTATCTCCAGTGAATTCAAACTTTGGCAGAGGAATGATCATTCATAAAAGGTGAAGGCTTGCATTTTCATATGCATAGAATTTATAAAGTGGCAAAATTATTACCTACTATAGGATGCTAAACCTCTCAGGTTGGGTTGCATTGGCTGCCTGTCAAAGCAGTGTAATTTTTAAAATGACTGGATGTCCTAATATGTACAACCAACGATTGGAGTCGATGAAAGACTAGTTACAGATAGCTAGTTCGAGTAATTTGATCTAAGTTGCATTGCAACTGTTGATTTTAGAAATTTAAATCTTGCAACAACTACATGACTACTACATAATAGCCTAAGCTACCACTTCATGTTAAGAGGGGAAAATATCCAGTCTCCTGAAAACATTAAATTATCTTACTCCCTGGGTTTCAAAATAGCATGGGTTTCACCATTAATAAAACTTCTGCATATTATTATGGAAGTGGATATTGACACTGGACAGTGAAAATAATTTCAGCACTTATTTTCACAGCATGCTCTTTTCAACCTTTGGCCTACAGGTGTCGCCATTTTCGCGGTGAAAATAAATTCTAAACATGTTCACCTGAAAGTGTTTCTTGAATTTAAAAATGGAAAAATTGTTAATTATCCTAACTGCATGCTTTTTTTTTTTGCCATTGTCTTTTTATCAGTGCTTTTATACTGAATTTTTAATAAAATGTTGAACTATTGTAAGCAGTAAATATTGCTTTTCAAACTTTCCAAATATTGTATTTCCACTGATCTGTAATTTATCATATCACTATCATAAACAGTAGTTACAGTTACTGTATTGCTATTTTTTAATATATGACATTAATTCACACTGGTTGCTCATATTAATGGCAATTGTAAGGCGAATAGATCAGTTGTGTGGAGAGGATCGAGAGATCTATCAGCATGCTGTCTTTCATACTTGCAGATAGACAGACAGACAGATCTTACATGTAGCTTCCAGACTTCTACAGTTAATTCTTCAAAGATTTTCGAACAAAGCCAGGTTATGAGAGACAGTCTTCAAACACTGCAGTATCAATCAAATTTGAAGAAATTTCTGCCTTACTTGCTAAAAGCAAAGACAGGAAGTGAAAATGGCGACATCTGTTGGCCAAAGGTTGGAAAGAGCGTGTGGTGAGAATAAGTGGCGCTGAAATTAAGTTCACTGTGCGGTGACAATATCCACTTCATATTACTCTTCAACTAGTAGAGAAGCCAGTAGGGTAAACAACCGAGTGGACTGGCCAACTCACCGACTACCGAGGTTTTGGCCACCCTCCAAAAAAGTACTTTAACATGTCCTGACACCAGAGATGGTCATCAGTCATGAGTTGTTGGTGGTGATAACAGGAGCTCAAGACCTCTACTCTCCTTTCAAAGTAAGTATTTTCTCCAAAGTTAGAAATTAAGGCCATATTTTAAGATTTAAACAGAGTAATGAAAAGGGTGGCCAATGCAGTGCCCACAACCCCAAAATTCTTTAGAAGTTTTTACTTACAACTCCAAATATTTTGAAGATTGACACCATCTCGATGTTTGCGGAGTCGCTTATGTCAACAAACTTCTCATTTCCTGTGCTAAATCCGCACACCACTTGTACCCATAGACGCTGGGGCACTTTCATCACAACAATCATAACCCCGACCTCTAACCAGCACTTATTCGTACTTATTCAAGGGGACTATGGCATTCTTTGCGGCATTTTGCGCTCTTCAATTGTTTATCAGTGTTGTCAATTGGTATGTGTTTACCCTCCAAACTGGGTTTAAGACTTGCACAAAACCGGGGAAATACGTGAATCAGCGTATCTATTTGTAGTATTTATACATATTACAGCAATTTTATCATTACTGCATTACTATGACAACTAAAATTCATGGAAACAGTTTGTAAATGCATCGGCGTATGTGTGAAGCTCCACTAGATTGGCAACGATGAGTCTTTTTGTCGTCGTCTGCTTGTACTTCAGAAATATCTGTAATTTTTCGGGGTTAATTTGGTTGCAAAAAAGGGATAAGTTAAACTAAATAATGAGTAAAGTAAACAATTAAGGGAATAAAGCTTTGCACCTCATAAAGAGTGTAGTCGTCTGCTGCTCGTAACTGTGTTTGCAGAGTGCTTAGGAACCAGGAACAGCAATGTGGTTCAAGTGCAATGTGGAGTGAATTAAGACCAAAATGTGCATAATTACAATCAAATAAGCACTGGAGTTTCAGTTGTGTGGTTATGTAGATAGGGTAAAAATGATATTGTAATGATACAATTAAGTTTGTTTGTTCATACTTACCTGGCAGATATTATATAGCTGATAATTTCCGACGACCGACAGAATTTTAAAACTTACGACACACGTAGTGGGAGTCAGGTGGTTAGTACCCATTCCCGCCGCTGGGAGGCGGGTATCAGGAACCATTCCCATTTTCTATTCATAATTTTATTTCCACTGCTCCTGAGGGGAGGTGGGCGGGTAATTAATTATATAGTATATCTGCCAGTAAGTATGAACAAACTTAATTGTATCATTACAATATCATTTTGTTCATGCAACTTACCTGTCAGATATATATATCTGAATCCCACCTTTGGTGGTGGGAGAGACAGAATAGAGGATTTAGGAAACACATATATGCAGATATTTGATATCTTGGTTCCTTACCTGTTAGCATAGCTGGCTTCGTGATTACTGCCACATAAGTCTGCTTGTGCTACTAGAGTTGCCAGCAAGGTAGAGACCTATGAAGCTGGTGCACAGATGATCTGTCAACAGGGGCGGAGACCACGACGTGACTAGACCATGGACCATACTAATGAGGGCAACAAGACAAAAATACCACCACTGGCTTAGTTTACCAAAGGTATCCCACTTAACTAAGCTAATGGAAGGGGAGACCCGCCCCAGGCGGCACCCCACAACCATAAAACACAAGTTAAAAACCCCCTAATCCCTAAAGGATAGGATGAGTGTTACCTCCTGCCCCCAAAACTTGTCTGCAGCAATGTATGGTCCGAGGGGAGAAGCAATTTTCGTATGTCACTTTCACCTCCCGCAGGTAGTGTGAAGCGAACACCGAATTGCTTCTCCAAAATGTGGCATTCAAAATATCTTTGAGCGCCATATTTTTGTGAAAAGCTACCGAACGTAGCAATAGCTCTCACCTCGGAGCTTTCACTTTCAGAAGCTTCAAATCACTATCACTGCACTTATCATGAGCTTCTTTAATCGTACTTCTGATGAAGAACGCCAGTGCGTTTTTCGACATAGGAAGATCAGGCTTCCTCACTGAACACCACAAATTGTCAGATGAACCTCTGCAAGCTTTAGTTCTCTGCAGATAGAACTTTAGAGCCCTGACAGGACACAGGAATCTCTCACGTTCATTTCCCACTATTTCTGACAACCCTTTGATTTCAAAGGTCCTCGGCCACGGGTTGGAAGGATTCTCGTTCTTTGCTAAGAACGTGGGACTTAAAGAACAAATCGCATTACTGTCTGAAAACCCAATCTGCTTGCTAATGGCCTGGATTTCGCTAACCCTCTTCGCCGTCGCCAGAGCGGTTAGGAAGATCGTTTTCTTCGTCAGATTCCTGATAGAAACTGAATGAAGCGGTTTCGAAGTGACTCGACATCAAAAATTTGAGCACCACATCCAAGTTCCACGAGGGTACTTTAGGCTGGATGACCTTCTTTAGTCTCGAAAGATCTAATGAGATCATGAATGTCTTTATTATTAGTCAAATCGAGTCCTCTGTGCCTGAAGACTACAGAAAGCACGCTCCTGTAGCCTTTAATAGTTGGAACAGCCAACTTCACTTCCTCTCTCAGATAAAGAAGGAAGTCAGCTATCTGGCTCACAGAGGTTGTGGTGGAAATAAAAGCCCTTCTTCCTGCACCAGGATCTGAAGACAGCCCACTTCGATTGGTACAGAGCGATTGAGGAGGGCCTCCTTGCGGTGGCATCGCCTTCGCCACAGGTCTTGAAAAACCCCTCGCTCTGGCCAACTTCTTGCTAGTCTGAACGCAGTCAGACTCAGAGCGGGGAGGTTTTTTGTGGTACCTGTCTCGAAGTGGGGCTGTCTGAGTAGATCTTTTCCTTAGGGCAGAGTCCTCGGAAAGTCTACCAGGAAGGGACATCACCTCTGTGAACCAGTCAGCTGCCGGCCAGAAGGGGGCGACGAGTGTCATCCTCGCTCCTTCCGATGCCGCGAACTTCCTCTCACTTCCCCGAGGATCTTGAGCGGGGAAAAGCGTATATGTCTAGACCCGACCAACTCCAAAGTAGGGCGTCTACTGCGACTGCTCCCGGGTCCAGAACTGGGGAGCAATACAGCTGAAGTCTTTTCGTCCTGGAAGTTGCGAAGACATCCACCTGCGGACAACCCCACAGGTCCCACAGCGACTGGCAAACCTCTTGGTGAAGGGTCACTCTGTCGGCAAAAGCTGTCTCGTCGACTGAGAAGGTCCGCTCGAACATTCTGTACTCCTGACACGAACCTTGTCAGGATAGTGACTTCTTGCGCTTTCGCCCATAAAAGGAGTTCCTTTGCAATGGCAAACAGAGAAGGCGAGTGAGTTCCCCTTGATTTCTTAGGTATGCCAGTGCTGGTGTTGTCCGAGTTGATCTGAATGACTTTGCCGGGATACTTCTTCCTGGAAGAACCTGAGAGCCAGGTAAATCGCTGACAGCTCTTCAGATGATGTGCCAGGGCACCTGTTCCCCTCTCCAGGTGCCCGACACTTCTTTCCCTCCTAGTGTTGCTCCCAACCCGTGGACGACGCGTCGGAAAACAACACTAGGTCGGGGTTCCGCAAGTTTGAGGGAGAGCCCTTCTGCGAGCTTCCGTGGATCTGACCACCAACTTAGGTGATCCTTCACCTCTCTCGTTAAACACAAGGTCGCCTCCATATCTTGTTGTTCTTCCAACTGTTGGCTAGGAAGAATTGAAGAGGTCTGAGGTGCAGCCTTCCCAGAGAAACAAACTTCTCCAGTGAGGAAATGGTCCCCAGCAAACTCATCCATTCCCTCACCGAGCATGTTTCCTTCCCCAGAAAGGTCGCCACTTTTCCCAAGCATTGAAGTTGTCGCCCCTGGACGGAAAAGCCCGAAAAGCCACTGAGTCCATCTGAATCCCCAGATAGACTAAAGATTGAGAAGGAGTCAAAATGACAATTTGTCGAAAATTGCATTTTTCCTAACTATACAAACCTGATGGTCCTTTAACAATGGAGAAGTAGCTAGCGGCAGCTGGAACGGTCGTAAGCTTCGAACAAGGGGAGAACGGTAGTTAACTGCTTGTCCGGTAAACAAATCACTTTTGCTTTTGGCCCATGCAAAATACGCAGAGTGAGGGGTGGCATGAGGAGGGACTATATGTAAAGGACCTCAGGTTTGTATAGTTAGGAAAAAATGCAATTTTCGACAAATTGTCATTTGTTCCGAATACGTAATACAAACCATCGGTCCTTTAACAATAGGAAGACTCACTTCTTGGTGGGAGGAATCTGAGTCTTTTGATGAACAGGCTGGTGTTCGTCCATCCTGGAATGCCACCCCTGGTCGTAAGAGCGAGGGGAGGGGATCCAAGTCCTGTCCGATTGATCGGGTGTGCACCGCAGGATCAATGGTCAGACCTCTGGGCCGAGTACTAAGAGAGAGGCAAGCGTATCTCTTCGTACCAGCAAGCAAGAACTTGTTCCTGTTTGCAAGAGGCAACATAAAGTATGGGTTGTCTCAAGCTGGCATCCACTTCCTCCCCCTTGTTGGAGGAAGTGGTGGATATACGCTCCTATCCCTAGTGAAAGGGATAGGATGGGGGCTCTGTTGAGTAGCTCACCTGCATCTTGTCCTTATCCAGCAGGGTGACGACCGTGTCCCTCTCAAACCACAGGTAGAGGGGAAGAAAAAAGATGGGAAGAGGAGCCAGTCACACTCTCATTCACTCATCCATTCTTACGGTCACACCAGGACTCGATGCTGTTCAGCCTGCGAGGGTCTGGGTTCGCTACACAACGTGTTGAGCAGCCACCACGGGTCCCAAGGAAAAAGATCCAAGGACCTGTGGGCAATATCCCGAAGGTAGAAGGAAGGGCATGTGGTCTGGTTGGACCAGACCCCCTGCCTTCAGTACCTGCTCCACGGAGAAGTTCTTGCGGACAAGGCAGCATCTCCTTCGCATCGAAGGCGGTGAAGTCCATTAGGGAGGGGATTGTGAACGACTCTAACAACCAATCGTCAGGGACCGAAGGGTTCTGAGTCTTCGCTACGAAGTTCGGTACGAAATCGAGCGTCACGGTATCCCCATCCCCTGGATGCTTGACTTCGCAGGAGAAGTCATGCAGTTCCTCAGAGGAAAAGAAGGAAATAGTCGCATGACCTATCCCTCTTCTCTACTTCGGTGATGTCCAGTACCCATACTGGTCTGTCCGTTTGCCACGAAGTCTCTCGCATCCTCCTATCCCCATGCAGCGAAGTTCTCGTAGTGGATAGGACACCGACACTCCATGGTGGGTGTCAATGGTATGGGTACTGTGACAAAGTATTAAAACGGGAAGTAATGATTGCTCTGTAACAACCGAACTAAGTCAACGGCGTAGTTCGTAACTGACTCGGGCGCTCTGACAGCTGCCGACTGACTGCGTTCGGTAGGAGCAAGTTGTCAAAGCATCCGAGTAAGTCACGTGACCTTCGCCTTTAAAGGGTTTATGCCGAGAGACCAAACAAATAATGTATTTGTTTGTCACCAATGCCGGACAGCGAGGTGATGATTCTCTTAAGGCATGTGCCCAACAGGCGAAAGTCAATTGCCTTCTAGAGACCGAGGGCCCTGAAGGTAAAACATCTCATGGTTGTTGAATCTCAGCTAAGGAGAAACAACACTATGTACCGTTGAAGACGAAGGTAGATATTGAATGCAACCTACGTCTTCACAGATGAATCGAGAGAAGGATTCTCAAGATTCATAACCTGTGCTTACAAATGACTGAAAACGCTAACCGCTATTTCATTGCTGTCCGGTGAGAAGTCGTAGTTGCAATGAAAGCGGGGCGTTCTTCAGTAATGAAAACACAGGGGAAAGCCGCCTGAAGAACTGCTTCTCATGGGCTGAACATTTGGAAGTAGAGCTGTCAGGTCGGAGAGTAGGCGATGTCTTCTGACACATCTCGTAATTCGGGTTGAACAATGAACAATTGTACACCTACGAATACGAGATATTTTGAAGACAAACTCAGATGTCTGCAAAATCATTCGCATTATCGCAGTCGATGCAGCGGGAGACTTGTACAGACTTCTGTTACCGTGCGGTAAACAGAAAGATGAAAGAGTCCAAGAGATATCTCTGTTGAAAATTCTCGCAATGTCGAAGGCGATGGAATCTAGCGTCACAGCAGTAGATGGTCCTTCATTATTGCGAGAATCCCCGTTAATCAGAGACCTAAGTCCATGATTGTTGGGCAGAGATACGGTTCGGTAGTCAATCAAAGCAGGGGAGAGAGAGGACATACATGACCGTGCATATCGGAGGCCCAGCTGATACTGAGCTGCTATCAGGCAGTTCAATACGCAGTAGTTGAGCCTGAGCTCTCGCTGACTCGTCATCCTGAGTTGCCAGGTAATCCATTATTCCACGAAGGAATGCGTTCGGCTAGAACTACCGAGCATAAAAGATATGCTCGAGCAATTATATTTAGGCGAAACGAATTTCGGTAAATATAAAAGTTGAAATGGTGTTGTCGTGACAAAACCATAAGTATATAAAGTTGAAATGGTGTTGTTCGTGACAAAACCATAAGTATATAAAATTGAAACTGAAAACTCCTGGGAGGTTGCAGGCAACCCCGAGTTGCAGTTCAATTAGAATACTTCTCTTATAAGTCGCAATCCGTAGATTAACTAGGATATGCGCTACCCTCGGACAATTCAAATGCTTAGTAGAATCATGTCGCGAGGTTAATATACGTATATTTGTAGGATTCTGAACAACGATCTCCATCCTAAATTCTTTCCTTCAGAAAACAAAATAAGGATTGGAGATCGACCACCTTCGATCTCTATCAAAGAGAGTGAAGGAGAAGTCTTCCTCGAGGAAAGGCTTCAATGGTGAACAGAATACTAAGACGATTAGTTCAAGAAAGCCAAAACTGGATATTCCCGTCCGATCTTCTCTATTCCAGGTTGGTCGCCTACTGTGAGATAGTTTCTTCAGCAGCAGTCTTCTTCCCAATGCTAGAAATTCCAGAATTCGAGCATAGGCGAGGTTCCCGATTATCGTGTAACATATCGGGGATTCTCGTTCGCGTCACTTTGGACCGTGGTCTCGCGTAAGTGTTTGGAGATCGTAAAAACTCGAACACTGAATGCGCTAGAAATTCCGTAGAATTCTAAGCAGTCTGCGAAACCCCCACCGAATTCGTCAAACGATATCGGCTGGTGGTCCTCTCGATTCCCGTAGAAAGAAATCGAGAATGGGGCAGGATTCCTCCTCAACGACCGGGGCTTACGTCAGGTAGGACCCGAAGGTCCCCCCGGTAGCGCAGTCCCAAACGTGGGATCCTACAGAGAAATCTCTGTAGGATCCCTCCCCTTTCCCTCGTTAGCCGTAAGGAGAGAGGGAAGGGGTGGAGGAATTGGATACTCGCTCGCCCTTCCCAGTGGAACTAGCAGTTGGAGAAGAGTAGGAGCAGCCATCGCCTTGCGGCGATGGCCTCTCAGAGTCTGGGAAAACGTATCGTCAGGAGAAAAACGTTTTCCCCAGCGGAGGGTTACGAACTCTCACTGTAGGTAAGGGTCTGCCGCCACTGTGAACATCGTCTGGGTGGGGCTGATCGACACCTGACAGGAGAGAGCCGATACCGTCCTCCGACTCATTCCAGTCCTCGTCGAGGTCGAAACCTCTCAGGAGGACCGAAGGAGTATTTAAATACGGTGTCCGAAGACACGTAGAAACGCCGCTGTCGCAGAGTTAGAGGAGGTGGAAGTAGCTTGATCGACCGGCCAGAACTGAGAGAGCCTTCTTGTCCGGAGACGAGAGACTCTGGTTCGAGACAGAATCGGCAAGCTCCGATCGCGGCAGACCCACCGTCGGTTTGGGTTCCCTCTCGGGCCCAAAAACGACTCGAGCAGAGACGTGGGCCTCTGGCTGGGTGGAGCGGGCAATCCTTCCGCAAGGTCATTATGCTGACGAATCAGCTTAATGACTTCTGCAAATTCCTCTGTATCTCGGGAGTAACCGCGTCTTGCGGAGTAGGACCGTCCAGTCCCTCCAACAAGAACAGATCCGAGATACTCCTCCTTCAGAAGGAGGAACAGCGGCAGACCCCTGACGGTCGCCTCCAGCTACTTGCGCGTATGTCCTGGTCGCTCCTAGAACCGTGCCTGGTCCATACGGCGTCATAGCGGGATCGCGAGCGGCGCACCTCTCGCGATCACTCATAGGTACTCGCTCCTCCCGGTGTAGCCCGAGGAGGTTGAAGGTACAGGAGAGGCAGACCTGACGCTCCCCCTAGCTCGCTGGCAGACACCCAGCGTGCTTGGAGGGCTGCTGCTGATCGTCAACTCCGCGGTGGCGATCGAGCATGCAGGCCTAGCCTTAGCCTTTCGCTCGCCCTGGGGGCGAGAAGGCTCGGCTGAGAACGTCGACGCTGATCTCTAGCGTCAGGCGAGCTGTTGCTGGTTACCGTCTCCGCCCGGTCCCGATGGGAGCGGCGTCAGGTGACCTGCTAGGCTCGTGTCGCGGTGAGACCGGCGAGCGTCCTCTCGGCGCGTCGAGCCGCTGGTACCAGCCGTGGCTGGTACCGACGGCCGCGGGGACCCCTTCCTCGCCTCAACCCGTGGCTGGTCAGCGACCGTCACGTCAACCCGAGCAGCCAGCTGGTCGCTGCGAGAGCGTCCACTGGCCTAGCGAGAGTCGTCTGCACGACACTCGCCAGTCTTCTGCTCCGCGCTTCGGTCTTGGCGGCGAGCGAGCTCGGGTGTCAAGACTTTGGCTGGACGGTCTTCCGCGGGAGAGGGGACGTCCACTCGGTACTTTCTCGCTAACGAGAAGCCGAGGCGGATCCTGGTTTAGCAGCAGAACCGCTAGAACCAGGCGAGGAAGTGCCAGCCGAAGCTGGTACTCCTCTGGTCCCCGTCTTCTTCTCCTTGGTAAAGAAAGAAAAGGAAAAAGACGGGCCTGTTCCCGAGGGAGCAGGAGGACCAGCAGAAGAGCTCCCCGAATCGCCGGAGCGAGACGGGCCCTTAGAAGGTCCCGAAGGAGCCTTCTTAGGGGGGTAAAACGGCGGGTTACCAGCTGGTCGCTGCAAGAGCGGCCGCTGGCCTGGCAAGAGTCACCTGAGCGTCTCTCACCAGCCTTCTGCTCCGTGCCGCGTCTTGGCGCCGAGCGAACTCTGGCGCCGAAACTTGCTGCACGGTCTCTCCCCGAGGGGAGAACGTACACTCGGGATCTCTCGCGAACGAGAGACCGAGCCGGAACCTGGTGAGCGGCATCGCCGCTAGCACCAGGCGAGGAAGTACCAGAGCTAACCGATACTCCTCTGGTCCCCGTCTATCTCTTCTTTACGGAAGGGGAGACGGGCCCCGCTCCCGAAGGAGCAGGAGGACCAGCAGAAGGAAGGACCCCCCGTCCGGGGTGGGACGGGCCCTTAGAAGTTCCCGAAGGAGACTTCTTAGGGGGGAAGGCAGCCTTCTCCTTCTTCGGCTTATGGGCCTTAGAAGTCGAAGGGGAAGAGGCAGCAGCAGACGATGAAGACGAAGATGACAGCTTCCTCTTCTCCTCTTCCTCGTCAGCTCACGCAGGTACAGTCGTCAGGTCCTCCCCATCCAGGCCGGAGCCGGGGCTATTGCCGAAGCAACACGGCCCGACTGCACCTGTCCGGAAGGACCTGGGACTGGGGAAGAGACACCGTGGGCAGGACCAGCATGGACAGGCTCAGGAACCAGGAGCGACAGGAACAGCAACCAGCTCAGGAGCGGCAGGAACAGCGGCAGCGGTAGACCAGGGAAGGGACAGCCAAGCCAACAGCGGGAATTCACTCAGCGGAGGTACGGCAGGACCCCAAGCGATCGCCTCATAGAATCATCGGCAGCCAGGCGGAACCTGGGTACTGGCGGCCGGTCCAGGGGCGAGCTGCTGGAACAGCGGGAAGTCTGGGGCAGGTGCAACACGAAGAAAACAGGCGGCGGCGGCAACCCCACCTCGGTACGGCGGCGGCCCTAGTAGCGGCAGACGGCGTCACCGACACAGCATGGGGGAGGTGTAGACCAGGATGGGGGGTGGGGGGTGAAGCAGCAATAAGCGGCCGTGGTAGTAGTGGAGACCGCCCCAGACCTCGCTAGACGCTGCAGCAGCCCCGTGGATGCTAGGCACGCCCTGCCGCCGCGGTGGTCCATACCTGTCCAAGGTCGTCTCCCACGGATGTAGCACCTGCGGTAACATAGATTAGATTAGTAAGAGGGGTTCCCTCACGCACGAGGGGGGAAGGACATGCCCCACCCCGAACGCAAGGAAGACCCCAAATACAAAATACAACGAAGAAGCTGAGCGGGGGGCAGGAAGGAAGACGAAGAATCAGATACCAAGGGAGTCGTGGAAAGCTTTCCGACGACTTCCTGGCAGACCTTCGCTTCCCCTACCCCCGCACAGCAGTGAAAAGTAATATGAAAATGAAACAGAATACTGCCCTTGCGATTCACTTCATAGAACTTAAAGGGGAAAAGATCAATTCCCGGGTAAGAACGGAAACTTGATCCAAATAATATGATGCTATCATAAAATATATATGAAAATGAAACAGAATACTGCACTTGCGATTTCACTTTCACATAAAAAAATCGTAAGGATCAATTCCGGGTGGGTAAGAACGAAAATTGATCCAAATTAAATTTCATGCAAAATAAATAAATGAAAATGAAAAGATATTGCAATTGCGAATCCACTTTCATTGCATTCTATTATACAAAATAAAAGGCTCGTGCCGAGCGCAATCACACTCTCGGTAACGAACGCACAGGGTCAAAAATATAATGAAAAGAGTACTTACATTTTTCAATTACACACTTTCGCCCAAAACTACATGACTCGGCGCAAGCGCGCCGCCTCGGCACCGAGACATAATTCAAGGGTTCAATTCATGAAAAGAGAGGAAATCGCCGCATCTACGGCGATAACTCCATGTTGGTTCATAATTAAGTAATGAAAATGAAAACAGTGTACTTACAGTTTCATTTTCAAGTCAAACAAACCATTAGTAGAAAAACACAATATAAACAAAGCATACGACGATGAAGCGGGCAGAGAGCGATGACGAACACGTCCTTCACACCCGCGGCCGAAAGCAAAAGTGATTTGTTTACCTCCCAGTCGCGCGGCGTGCGACTGTCGGACAAGCAGTTAACTACCGTTCTCCCCTTGTTCGAAGCTACGTGACGCACGTTACCGTTCCAGCTGCCGCTAGCTACTTCTATTGTTAAAGGACCGATGGTTTGTATTAGTATCGGAACAATGCGACTTTTCGAGGTTTACCAGAAGCCCCAGGGACTTCGCTAACGACATGGTCGTGTGCAGGTCTCCAGACACCGGTCTCGCGATGAAGCTCGAATAAGCCAGTCCGTCTAGGTAGAGAGAGATCTTATATTCTCCAGATGAAGCAGCCTTGCCACGTCTTCATCAGAATGTGAAAACCATCGGCGCTGTGGTCAGACCGAAGCAAAGTGCCCTGAATTGGAATACCTTCCCCTTCAGGACAAATCGCAGGTATTTCCCTTGCTTGGGGATGGATGGGGACGTGAAAATACGCCTCTTGGAGGTCTAGTGAGACCATCAATCCCCGTCTCAAAAGCTGACAGCACAGATTGAGGCGTCTCCATCTTGAATTTCTTCTTTATGACGAAGAGGTTTTAGGCTGCTGACATCGAGGACGGGTCGCCACCCCCCCGAATGTTTCGGCACCAGGAACAGACGGTTGTAAAATCCTGGAGATTCCAGGTCGAAGACCTGTTCCACCGCTTGCTTCTCGATCATTTGTTGTTCCAGCAGATCGAAAAGCACTTTCTGTTTCTCTCCTCGATAAGAGGGAGGACAAATCCTTTGGTGTTGAGGATAGCGGGGGTGACTTCAAGAACGGGATCCTGTAACCTTTCTCACAACATCTAGCGACCAAGGGTCGGCATCTCTCTCTTCCCAGGCTTTCGCGAACAGAAGAAGCCTGCTCCTACCGGCGTCTGAAGGACTTCCAAATCACTTCCTACTCTTTGACGGAGCAGGGGTTTTTCCTCTGGAAGAGCCTCTCCTCGGGAGGGCTGTTTTCGAGGAAGATCCAGCACGAAAGGGCTTCGGTTCTTGGTAAACGAAACTCCAGAAGATGAAGCAGCTGCTGGTCTTCTAGAAGACTGAGCCAGAAGATCTTGCGTTGCTTCTCCTGAAGGCTCGATGCTATGTCCTTAACCATAGTCTGGGGGAAGAGATGGTCTGAAAACGGAGCGAAAAGCAAGTCCCCGCCTTTTGCGCTGGAGAGACGGATTTGGCTGTGAAGTTACAGAAGAGTGCTCTCTTGTTGAATCCCCAACCCCGAGCTAAAGTGAGTAGCCAACTCCTCAGAACCATCCCTGACGGCCTTGTCCATACAAGAAAGTACACTGGACAGCTCCCCATACTAATAGTATCAGAACTCCTCGACCTGGCATCCAAAACTCCAAGACACCAGTCGAGAAAGTTGAAGACCTCTAGAGTCCTGAAGAGGCCTTTTAGATGGAAGTCGAACTCGTTATGGGTCCAAGTGACTTTGATGAAGACAGAAGGGCTCTTCTGGAGGCGTCCACGATGCTCCCCGAAATCACCCTGAGCAGAGGCTGGTAGTTTAACACCTACGTCCTCTCCTGTCTCATACCACATGCCTCCTTTACCGCAGAGTCTTGATGGCGGTAAAGCCAAAGAGGACTTTCCTGACGCTTTTCCATCGTTCTCCATTCCAACTTCCATGGACTTTCCGGAACGCGCTCCGTGGAAAAGCGACTTCTTCATTTTAACGAACCCCGATGCCTTCGATGCTTTAAAAGAAGAAAATTGAGAAGGGGGAGTATGAGGGGCTTCCGGTTGGAAAGTTTCTCCAAACTCCGACTGCAGAAGACGCATCAAAAATGACAATTTGTCGAAAATTGCATTTTCCTAACTCCATACAAACTGAGGTCCTTTAACAATAGGAAGTAGCTAGCGGCAGCTGGGCAACGGTCGTAAGCTTCGAACAAGGGAGAACGGTAGTTAACTGCTTGTCCGACAGTCGCGCGGCAGGTAAACAAATCACTTTTGCTTTTGGCCCATGCAAAATACGCAGACGTGAGGGGGGCGGCATGAGGAGGGTACTATAATGTTAAAGGGACCTCCAGGTTTGTATAGTTAGGAAAAATGCAATTTTCGACAAATTGTCATTTGTTCCGATACGTAATACAAACCATCGGTCCTTAACAATAGGAAGACTCACTTCTTGGTGGGAGGAATCTGAGTCTTTTGATGAACAGACTGGTGTTCGTCCATCCCTGGAATGCCTCCCTGGTCGTAAGAGCGAGGGAGGGATCCAAGCCTCTGTCCAATTGATCGGGGTGTGCACCGCAGGAATCAATGGTCAGACCTCTGGGCCGAGTACTAAGAGAGAGACAAGCGTATCTCTTCGTACCAGCAAGCAAGACTTGTTCCTGTTTGCAAGAGGCAACATAAAGTATGGGTTGTCTCAAGCTGGCATCCACTTCCTCCCCTTGTTGGAGGAAGTGGTGGATATACGCTCCGCTATCCCTAGTGAAAGGGATAGGATGGTGCTCTGTTGAGTAGCTCACCTGCATCTTGTCCTTATCCAGCAGGGTGACGACCGTGTCCCTCTAACCACAGGTAGAGGGGGAGAAGAAAAAGATGGAAGAGGAGCCAGTCACACTCTCATTCACCATCCCATTCTTACTGGTCACACCAGGACTCGATGCTGTTCAGCTGCGAGGGTTCTGGGTTCGCTACACAACGTGTTGAGCAGCCACCACGGGTCCCAAGGAAAAAGATCCAAGGACCTGTGGGCAATATCCCGAAGTAGAAGGAAGGGCAGTGGGTCGGTTGGACCAGACCCCTGCCTTCAGTACCTGCGCCAAGGAGAAGTTCTTGTGGACAAGGCAGCATCTCCTTCGCATCGAAGGCGGTGAAGTCCATTAGGGAGGGGATTGTGAAACGACTCGAACCAATCGTCAGGGACCGAAGGGTTCTGAGTCTTCGCTACGAAGTTCGTACGAAATCGAGCGTCACGGATCCCCATCCCCTGGGTGCCTGACTTCGCAGGAGAAGTCATGCAGTTCCTCAGAGGAAAAGAAGGAAATAGTCGCATGACCTATCCCTCTTCTCATTACTTCGGTGATGTCCAGTACCCATACTGGTCTGTCCGTTAGCAACGAAGTCTCTCGCATCCTCCTATCCCCATGCAGCGAAGTTCTCGGTAGTGGATAGGACACCGACACTCCATGGTGGGTGTCAATGGTATGGGTACTGTGACAAGCTATTAAAACGAAGTAATGGTTGCTGTGTAACAACCGAACTAAGTCAACAGCGTAATTCGTAACTGACTCGGGCGCTCTGACAGCTGCCGACTGACTGCGTTCGGTAGGAGGCAAGTTGTCAAAGCATCCGAGTAAGTCACGGTGACCTTCGCCTTTTAAAGGGTTTATGCCGAGAGAGACCAAACAAATGATGTATTTGTTTGTCACCAATGCCGGACAGCGAGGTGATGATTCTCTTAAGGCATGTACCCAACAGGCGAAAGTCAATTGCCTTCTAGAGACCGAGGTCCCTGAAGGGTAAAACATCTCATGTTTGTTGAATCTCAGCTAAGGAGAAACAACACTATGTACCGTTGAAGACGAAGGTAGATATTGAATGCAACCTACGTCTTCACATATGAATCGAGAGAAGGATCTCAAGATTCATAACCTGTGCTTACAAATGACTGAAAACGCTAACGCTATTTCATTGCTGTCCGGTGAGAAGTCGTAGTTGCAATGAAAGCGGGGCGTTCTTCGGTAATGAAAACACAGGTGAAAGCCGCCTGAAGAACTGCTTCTCATGGGCTGAACATTTGGAGGTAGAGCTGTCAGGTCGGAGAGTAGGCGATGTCTTCTGACACATCTTGTAATTCGGGTTGAACAATGAACAATTGTACACCTACGAATACGAGATATTTTGAAGACAAACTCAGATGTCTGCAAAATCATTCGCATTATCGCAGTGCGATGCAGCGGGGGAGACTTGTACAGACTTCTGTTACCGTGCGGTAAACAGAAAGATGAAGAGTCCAAGAGATATCTCTGTTGAAAATTCTCGCAATGTCGAAGGCGATGGAATCTAGCGTCACCGCAGTAGATGGTCCTTCATTATTGCGAGAATCCCCGTTAATCAGAGACCTAAGTCCATGATTGTTAGGCAGAGATACGGTTCGGTAGTCAATCAAGCAGGGGAGAGAGAGAAATACCTGACCGTGAATCTCGGAGGCCCAGCTGATACTGAGCTGCTATGAGGCAGTTCAATACGCAGTGGTTGAGCCTGCTGACTCGTCATCCTGAGTTGCCAGGTAATCCATTATTCCACGAAGGAATGCGTTCGGCTAGAACTACCGAGCATAAAAGATATGCTCGGGCAATTATATTTAGGCGAAACGAATTTCGGTAAATATAAAAGTTGAAATGGTGTTGTCGTGACAAAACCCAATAAGTATATAAAATTGAAACTGAAAACTCCTGGGAGGTTGCAGGCAACCCCGAGTTGCAGTTCAATTAGAATACTTCTCGTCTAAGTCGCAATCCGTAGAATAACTAGGATATGCGCCTACCCCTCGGACAATTCAACTGCTTAGCAGAATCATGTCGCGAGGTTAATATACGTAGTATATTTGTAGGATTCTGAAACAACGATCTCATCATAAATTCTTTCCTTCAAGAAAACAAAATAAGGATTGGAGATCGACCACCTTCGTTCTCTATTAAAGAGAGTGAAGGAGAAGTCTTCCTCGAAGGAAAGCTTCAATGGTGAACAGAATACTAAGACGATAGTTCAAGCCAAACTGGATATCCCGTCGATCTCCTCTATTCCAGGTTGGTCGCCTACTGTGAGATAGTTTCTTTCAGCAGCAGTCTTCTTCACAATGCTAGAAATTCCAGGAATTCGAGCATAGGCGAGGTTCCCGATTATCGTGTAACATATCGGGGATTCTCGTCTCGCTCACTTTGGACCGTGGTCTCGCGTAAGTGTTTGAAGATCGTAAAAAACTCGAACACTCTGAATGCGCTAGAAATTCCGTAGAATTCTAAGCAGTCTGCGAAACCCCCACCGAATTCGTTAAACGATATCGGCTGGTGGTCCTCTCGATTCCCGTAGAAATCGAGAATGGAGCAGGATTCCTCCTCAACGACCGGGGCTTACGTCAGGTAGGACCCGAAGGTCCCCCCCCGGTAGCGCAGTCCCGAACGTGGGATCCTACAAAGAAATCTCTGTTAGGATCCTTCCCCTTTCCCTCGTAGCCGTAAGGAGAGAGGGTGAATGGGGAAGGAATTGTATACTCGCTCGCCTTCCCAGTGGAACTAGCAGTTGGAGAAGAGTAGGAGCAGCCATCGCCGGCCTCTCAGAGTCTGGGAAAACGTATCGTCAGGAGAAAACGTTTTCCCGCGGAGGGTTACGAACTCTCACTGTAGGTAAGGGTCTGCCGCCACTGTGAACGTCGTCTGGGTGGGGCTGATCGACACCTGACAGGAGAGAGCCGAACCGTCCTCCGACTCATTCCAGTCCTCGTCGAGGTCGAAACCTCTCAGGAGGACCGAAGGAGTATTTAAATACGGTGTCCGAAGACACGTAGAAAACGCCGCTGTCGCAGTAGAGGAGGTGGAAGTAGCTTGATCGACCGGCCAGAACTGAGAGAGCCTTCCTGTCCGGAGACGAGAGACACTGGTTCGAGACAGAATCGGCAAGCTCCGATCGCGGCAGACCCACCGTCGGTTTGGGTTCCCTCTCGGGCCCCAAAACGACTCGAGCAGAGACGTGGGCTCTGCTGGTGGGAGCGGCAATCCTTCCGCAGGGTCATTATGCTGACGAATCAGCTTAATGACTTCTGCAAATTCCTCTGTATCTCGGGAGTAACCGCGTCTTGCGGAGTAGGACCGTCCAGTCCCTCCAACAAGAATAGATCCCTAGATACTCCTCCTTCAGAAGGAGGAAGAGCGGCAGACCCCTGACGGTCGCCTCCAGCTAATTGCGCGTATGTCCTGGTCGGTCCTAGAACCGTGCCTGGTCCATACGGCGCCATAGCGGGGTCGCGAGCGGCGCACCTCTCGCGATCACTCATAGGTACCTCGCTCCTCCCGGCGTAGCCCGAGGAGGTTGAAGGTACAGGAGAGCAGACCTGACGCTCCCCCCCTAGCGTCGCTGGCAGGACCAGCGTGCTTGGAGGGCTGCTGCCGATCGTCAACCCGCGGTGGCGATCGAGCAGCATGCCTAGCCACTTGCCGCTCGCCTGAGGCGAGAGGCTTGGCTGAGAACGTCGACGCTGATCTCTAGCGTCAGGCGAGCTGTTGCTGGTTACCGTCTCCGCCCCCGGTCCCGATGGGAGCGGCGTCAGGTGACCTGCTAGGCTCGCTGTCACGGTGAGACCGGCGGGCGTCCTCTCGGCGCGTCGAGCCGCTGGTACCAGCCGTGGCTGGTACCGACGGCCGCGGGGACCCCTTCCTCGCCTCAACCCGTTATGGGAGAGGCCGACTTGACGCTCCCCCTCGCTCGCTGGCAGGACCAGCGTGCGTGGAGGGCTGCTGCTGATCGTCAACCCGCGGTGACGGTCGAGCAGCAGGCCTAGCCTTACCGCTCGCCTGGGGCGATTGGCTCGGCTGAGAACGTCGAGACCGATCTCTAGCGTCAGGCGAGCTGCCGCTGGTCACCGTCTCCTCCCCGTCCCCATCGGGTAGCGGCGGACGGGTGACCTGCTAGGCTCTGTGTCGCGTCGAGACCGGCCAGCGTCCTCTCGCAGTGTCAAGTCGCTGGTACCAGCCGTGGCTGGTACCGGCGGCCACGGGGACTCCTTCCTCGCCTCAACCCGTGGCTGATCAGCGACCGTCACGTTAGCCCGAGCAGCCAGTTGATCGCTGCGAGAGCGTCCACTGGCCTGGCGAGAGTTGTGTGCACGACTCTCGCCAGTCTTCTGCTCCGCGCCGCTGTCTTGACGGCGAGCGAGCTCGGGCGTCAAAACTTTGGCTGGACGGTCTTCTTGGAAGAGCGTCCACTCGGTGCTTCTCCGCGAACGAGAAAGCCGGCCGAGACGGAACCTGGTTTAGCGGCAGACCCGCTAGCACCAGGTGAGGACGCACCAGCCGAGGCTGGTGCCCTCTGGTCCCCGTCGACTTCTTCTTTGCAGAAGAAGCGACGGACCCCGTTCCCGAAGGAACAGGAGGACCAGCAGAAGAGCTCCCCAGCTCGCCTGAGCGAGCCGGGCCCTTAGAAGATCCCGAAGGAGTCTTCTTAGGGGGGAAGGAGGCAACCTTCTTCTTCTTCGGCTGTTTGGCCTTAGAAGTCGAAGGGGAAGGAGAGGCAGCGGACGACGAGAAGACGCGACGAAGACGACGACGACACCTTCTTCTACTTCTTCGCCAGGCTCCGCAGGACAGACGTTCAGTCTTCCATCCAGGAGGGAGCCGGGGCAGTTGCCGAAGCAACAGGGCCCGACTGCACCTGTCCGGAAAGACCTGAGACTGTGACAGCATCACCAACAGCAGGAACAACAGGAACAGGTCCAGGAACAGCAGGAACATCTGAAAGTGAATGAGCAGCAGGCACCTGATCTGAAAGGGAATGAGCGGCTGGGCGGGACAGCAACAGGTACGGCAGGCACGGCCATGGTACCATAGGGAGGAGACAGGCGTCCTGTCGGCAGCTACCGTCATCCTCGGCACTGGCGGCATGTCCAGGGGTGGTTACTCTTTGGGCAGCGGCAGTCCGGGGTCGGCAATACAAAGAACCCAGGTGGCGGTGGCACCGTCCTGATTGGCACGGCAGGAATTGGTTCTGGATTGCAGCGTGGGTGTTACCGACATGACATGTGGTGTGTACACAGGTGCGGTGACATCTCATATGCTGGTGTCGAGATTGTGGTTGTTAGTATGGTTACCGTATCATGAGTGACCACTGCCGACCCCGCCAACCGCTGAATCAACCCCTGCAGTCCCAGCGACTCCCACACCTGTTCCAGGTCGTCCTCGCTGATGGCAAACCTGCGGAAGCAACAGTCGGGCGCCTCTGACGAATGCATATACGTTACACAGGGCTCGTTGCGGGAGCACTCTCGCCCCCGACAACGAGTACAAACCTCGTGAGAATCTACATCTACATCCAAGGTCGTCTCCCACGGATGTAGCACCTGCGGTAACATAGATAGATTAGTAAGAGGGGTTCCCTCACGCACGGGGGGAAGACATGCCCCACCCCGAACGCAAGGAAGACCCCAAATACAAAATACAATGAAGAAGCTGAGCGGGGGGCAGGAAGGAAGACGAAGAATCGGCTACCAAGGGAGTCGCGGGAGAGCTTTCCGACGACTTCCTGGCAGACCTTCGCTTCCCCCGAAACGCACAGCAGTGAAAAGTAATATGAAAATGAAACAGAATACTGCCCTTGCGATTCACTTCATAGAACTTAAAGGAGAAAAGATCAATTCCCGGGTAAGAACGGAAACTTGATCTAATAATATGATGCTATCATAAAATATATGAAAATGAAACAGAATACTGCACTTGCGATTCATTTCACATAAAATCGTAAGGATCAATTCCCGGGTAAGAACGAAAATTGATCCAGATTAAATTTCATGCAATCAATAAATGAAAATGAAAAGAATATTGCAATTGCGAATCCACTTTCATTGCATTCTATTATACAAAATTAAAAGTTCGTGCCGAGCGCATCACACTCTCGGTAACGAACGCACAGGGCAAAAATATAATGAAAAAAGTACTTACATTTTTCAATTACACCCTTCGCCCAAATACATGACTCGGCGCGAGCGCGCCCGCCCTCGGCACCGAGACATAATTCAAGGGTTCATAATTAAGTAATGAAAATGAAAACAGTGTACTTACAGTTTCATTTTCAAGTCAAACAAACCATTAGTAGAAAACACAATATAAACAAAGCATACGACGATGAAGCGGGCAGAGAGCGATGACGAACACGTCCTTCACACCCGCGGCCGAAAGCAAAAGTGATTTGTTTACTCCCATCGGACAAGCAGTTAACTACCGTTCTCCCCTGTTCGAAGCTTACGACCGTTCCAGCTGCCGCTAGCTACTCCTATTGTTAAAGGACCGATGTTTTGTATTAAGTATCGGAACAACTTTATAGTCCGATGAGACAGGAACTGGCTGCTGCTCTTCCTCTGCTTCGACTAAATTATCGCTAACTCCTTCCTCAGAAACTGGAGAAGTAGGAGGAAACTCTGAAGAAAAATGACTAACAGGTAGGGTTCCTTCTTCCACCTGAACTTGCGTTGGTGAGGAAACTGGCGTCCACCAGCGCGCGCTTGGCGTCCGATCCACACGTTTGGCGCCGACAGGGTGCGCGCTCGACATCTACTAAAACACGCCTGGCAATCCACTGGCGCACACTGAGCGTCCACTAGTGCACGCTTGGCGTCCGCTGGCGCGCGCCGAGCGGCATCCAGCGCGCGGCTGCCGTCCACTGATGCACGTTTATCAACAACAGGTGTGCATTTGGCGGCAACGGAAGCGCGCTCCACTTGCACAGAAGCGCGCTCAGCGTCCACCGCTCGCTTGCGAACATTCGAAGACTTGCGAGCGGGAGATATCTCATCCTGAGAGCGAGAAACGAACTTCTCACCTCCTCTAGAGAGCTGCTGGGGAGCAGAACGAACTCTAGAGGGAGACTCGAATGAAGAGAGAGCGAGCGAGGAGAAAGAGAAGGTCTTGACTTCTTCACAGGAAGCTTCTCATCCTTTCTACGACGCGGAAGAGACTCTCTAGAAGCCAGAGCGTCCTGAAGTTGCTGCTGCAGTGACTGAATCATCCTCTTGGTTGGCGAATCTTCCTGCTCCGGGGAGGGACTGATCCTTTGAGTAGGAGAGCGGCGAGGGGGACGCCTCCCTCCTCCTCCCAGGTAACGGCCTCCTCCCTAGCTCTAGAGCGACTGTATCGCTCGCACGAACTACACGAATCCAAGTCCGAAGACTCTCTACGCCTTTTCTGCGGCGGAAAAGCAGCGAACGCACTGTCAGAGAAGATCGCAAATTCGGAGAACTAGGACGTGAAGCGTCAAACAACACGCGCCGTCCTTTTCAGCGGACGGGAAGCACCGTGAGAACTCCACCCTTTACGTGGGGATGAAGCCTCCGATTACGAAAAACACTCCTTGAGGAGACGTGCACGCGCACGCTCCCTGGCAGTCTGGGGTGGGGATTTTCATCAGTAACTGCCGAAGGCACGCCAGATCGGTGGGGTTCCTTGTAACCCTCCTTCGGCTTTCGACATGCTCCCTCCCCAGGTCCTGGGAGCTCAAGCAGAGGTCCAGGCCTAGAGGCGAAACGATGCCGATCTGACGCACCCTCCACTACACAAGGGGTATCACTGCACTTCTGCACATCACTTTTGCTCTCAAGAGCCAACACTTTCGATTCTAAATTACGAATCGACTCCAAAATTAAGGACAAAGTATTACTCTCTACTGACACTGCTTCAGGGCCCGGAGGCAACACTACAGGGTTAGGAGCATTAACAGAAGGAGGGTTAACAGGAGAAACATTAATTTCTTGCACACCTGAAACACTCCTGGAGGAAGACCTCCTTAACCTATCCTTTTCAAGTTTCCTAAGATAGGTATCATACGCCTTCCACTCAGAATCTGTTAATCTTTCGCACTCCTTGCAACGGCTTTCATACACACATTCATGCTCCCTGCAACTCTTACATACCGTATGTGGGTCTACTGAAGCTTTCAGTAGCCTACCTCTACAATCAGTCCTAGAGCAAAATCTAGCGCTAGCTGTACTAGACCCTGACATATTATCCAAGAGAAATCCAAACCAAAATCAAATCAATCCACTAATAACGTGTGCCTAGCCACCGATCCAAGTCAATTAATCCAAAAAAGACCCAAAAGGGATACTCAAGTAGCAAAAAGTTTCCAAATCCAGACAGAGGTGCTGTAAACAGATGTTCACAACACCGGTGACAGAAAAATTAAGAATAGAAAATGGGAATGGTTCCTGATACCCGCCTCCCAGCGGCGGGAATGGGTACTAACCACCTGACTCCCACTACGTGTGTCGTAAGTTTTAAATTCTGTCGGTCGTCGGAAATTATCAGCTATATATATATCTGACAGGTAAGTTGCATGAACAAACCACCGATTACAAGGTAAAAATTAATTCAGTTCAAACCATGACCCCGGGAATAAAAAGTTTCATACTTTCACTAATATAGGCAACAAAATATTTTATTGTGCTGATTACAACTGCAATCTTGAGTAAGATCCATAAACGTTACATATATACGCTAACATTGTTCAAATGAGTGCTGGGAAAGATGGTGGATTGTCTGTGGTTAGACCGGCCAGCCACACGATTGCTGCCATATTGGATTTCAAAACTGCCTTGAAAACATATTTTACGAAGAGCTCACATACTTATTTTAGTTCATATGGGGCTTTCATAAATCACATTATGTTGATGAAACTTCAATCTTTTGAATGGTATGCTTAAAGTTGTAATTTTATTCTTGTCTCACCAATTAAATATCGAGGGAATAAGGCCTGGCCAGAGCGATGAAGATGGATCGTCCGCGGTTGTTTACTCTAGTAATAGGGTAAATGACTGAACGGCAACATAGTGGCCACCTTCCTGAAAAAGTACTTGACAGCGACATAGCGGCCACCTTCCCGAAAAAGTACTAGAACTTTGAAGTCTAGTGAGTGTTTTCTCCTAAATTACGAAACCGCCTAGGTACTAACTAATACTACTGAAGGCCTAATTCAAGCGCTTTTCCGAAGCGCCTCAGTGGCGTGGTTGGTATGGTGTTGATGTCCTACCTCGGTGGTCGTGAGTTAGATTCTCAGCCATTCCATTGATGAGTGAGAGATGTGTATTTCTGGTGATAGCTAGAAGTTCACTCTCGGTGTGGTTCAGAAGTCACGTAAAGCCGTTGGACCTCTGGTTCCATGCAACGTAAACACACCATACAAACAAACAAACAAACAAGCACTTTTCCCGGAAATGGCCGTGTTACGAGAGGGGTGGCCGCTGCGTTACCTTTTGGTTGTTGACTCTAGCATAAAGGAGCTGCGCATGTTTACCTTATTTTTGCTTATCCTGACCTAGGCTTCCCTTAACCTAACCTATCCTAGAGAAGTAGGCTAGGTAGGCTATGCCCATTCGCCCCTACCGAACCCCATTACAGTGACACAGTGCATAACAGAACGTGTCCAGAACTAGGCTAGGTAGTAATCTGGACTAGCTTATTACCTAGGGTAAAAAACCGCATGGTACAGGGGTGGACCATGTACGATCAATGTGTACAACCCCGAAAAAAGTACATTAGCCTAGCTATAACGCGTCCTGACATCGGAGATGGGCATCAGACGCGACTTCTTGTTGGTGAGAAACGGAGCTAAAGACCTCTACTCCGGTGTCAGGACGCGTTATAATGTGCTTTTCTTGGGGTTGTACACATTGATCGTACATGGTCCACCCCTGTACCATGTGGTTTTTTACCCTAGTAGCCTAGGTACTGCAAGTCAGACCCAGGTAGACAATAGGCTAGGCTACTTACTTTTGTTAGCTGAAACTCTCCAACTACAAGACGGGTTGAATCCATTCTCTTGTTTTTCTCTCAAACGTGACAATGGGCAGGACAAGTCCAAACTAAGGTAATACACTGATTTCGGATTGTCTCAATCACCAGATTCGATGTGTGTTAGCTTGTAGCTCAGAATCTTAGGGACACAATACTAGTATGGTACACTAATAGAATTTCCGAGAAGTACTATTATACTTCTCACGGATTAGTAGTAGGTAGCCTAATTAACAAATCTCTGACGTTCTTCAACACTCGCTATTTCTATGACTTTACGTTTACAAGGTATCCTAGCTATAATGGTGGTGTGCACCAATCTACCACATGTGACGAACTTCGCGACACAATACCACGGTGTTTACATTGGTCTGAATCATCATTGTTACCAACTAAGAAATAAATTGTGCTAAAGAATAATGAAATATCGTCGAGCACATTTGATAAACGTAGTGTGTTTTGTGAGTGAGCGTATGTACGTACATGTGATTTATAGGAAAATATGATAGCCTTTAATTTTGTTGGATAGCGAACTAAGTGGGCCATAAGAATTCGAAGTGCTTATTGTTCGCCTTTAAACATCTGTATGATACCTGTGTAAGGACAACGCTTATTCATAATTTTCTCTGTACATAATTCATCATTCGCGTTGTTCTTACTTCCCCCTGAGAGCACAACAACTAATATCACGCACCGAGGGCGCCTCCGACGTCCAGCTCGCTTCCGCGAGTGACTACCCGAAGTACAAAGAAGTCAGCCAACAATCATACCTAATTATTGTCTTAGGGGGGGAGTAGGGGGGGTTTATTGTAAGGACAACGCTTATTCATAATTTTCTCTGTACATAATTGTCATCATTCGCGTTGTTCTTACTTCCCCCTGAGAGAGCATTCAGCGGGCTTTCCGTTAGTGTATAAAGCTTGTATAACCACATATTGTGTACTTTATATTTTGTATTTTATGTCTCTCAAGAAACACAAATCGGGTCTCGCCGACCCACTTTTACTCTCTCGCGGGTCGGTGACCACATTTCCGTCCGCATGCTGTATATTTATATTTCCCTTGACTGTAATAAAAATTATTACGGGCTGCTCTGTGAGCAATAGCCTCCGTTTTGCTGGCAGCAAGGCCAGCTTAATCTTAAACAACAACAATAAAAATCAGTACACTTCTACCTGCCTCTTTGTCCACCTCTCACACCTGATCCATATCAAGAACACCCATGAGAATGTAAACTACGTGCTAAGTACTAAAATTGATCAGAGATAATATTTCTGTGCGTGCATTTTACAAGTTTACCTTAGCCGAGGCTCACTCAAAGTAATATATGTGGAAAACAAGTTAATGCTGATTGCTTAGGACTTCATTTCTGGTTTGCCAGAATTCGTCAAAGTTTGTTTTAAAAAATGGCAAAATTATAAGTGATTATATATATATATATATATATATATATATATATATATATATATATATATATATATAATATATAATATATATAATGTGTGTGTGATTAGGATTGAATACTAAGCTAGCCTACCGCTGCTATAATATAGTTATATTATAGTGTAATTGAAGGTAAATCTTTATTATGGGAAATCCTTTACTGATGGTTTTATAAATCATGACTTGGCCGATTCGAAAGCAATCGCAACATGGACAAAGTAAGGATAAATTTTCAATAACACCCCACGGGTTAACTTATGAAATCCACTGTCGTCCATCTGTCACAAATTTCCGAATTTCCAAACTTTCATTAACAATTCCGTATTTACTTTAATGGTGTTTGGAAATGAAAATGGAATTCCACAGTTGCAATAAAACTGGCTAATGTAACAGCCAGGACCCCATGAAACCTTTCGTTTTCTTGCACTTACTTGAGATATTTTGGTAGTACTTTTGTTTTGTCTTAGTCCTTTGAGGAGTAGCCCTTGCATCGTTCTCTTTATAGTTGTGTGATTGAATGCCCTATTGCAGGAATGGCTTTAGAGGAGAAAATCAGAAATCGCCGACCCACGCATTGTATTCCTGATATTTTACCAAAGCTATAGAACAGCTGTCATGAGGAGGCCTCTTAATTTTGATGTGGGTTACGACCCTCTACTGGAACTCTAATGTCCCACGAAAGCGCAAAAAAGCAAAATGTCGGAGTAAAATATATGGAAGCAGGCCCGCTGTTTACTATTCATATGGCTACTTCGTTTTTTCACGTATTTCTTTATTTGTTCGAGGTTTTCATACGGTGAGTTAAAAACATTTTTCATTTTTTATTTACCATTTTTTTATAGTTGAAGTTTCTTTTTTACATGTAATATTCTTAAGTAAATGGGTATGCATTTCACTCCTTCAAGTAATTTAATATTTTTGCAACTGTTTTATGTTAAACAATATCTTGTAATTTACCAACAGTCAACATATTTGTTTAGCACTTGGAACGGAATTGACGATGACGAGATATTCATCAACTTAAGACAAACTACAGAATAATTATATATTTGACCTTTTACAGATCAGCCAAAAGGTATGTCTTCAAATTCTCAGATAAGGTTATTCGTAGTTGATAGCGTCATGGTTTAGATACTGATCGCTACGTTTTTTCTTTTTCTTTCAGTTCTTTTTTTCGCTGCCGAACTATTACTATGTTATTATTGCTAATGGAAACTGAGGTTATCACTGTTAAAATCGAGCAACTGCAACATCTTCAATGCCATTATTTGTTATTCGAGAAAACTTGGTTACGTCCACAGCAGTATAGACATGGAAACCGTACACAGAGGTATCCTCGTGCTGCTTTCCTCGGTTAATATAAAGACTTTGTATAATTTCAGTATAATGAATACATATGAATATATATTTTGCCACTCGCTTTGGTTTGATGTATTCATAAATACTTTCGTGGCGTGATTGCCAGGTTACATTCGCTACCTTTGCACATCTGAGAGCGGAATGTCCGCATCTGGCAACACTGCAGACAGCACAATTCTGCCAGTTTCGGTATAATAACGGAGGGTGAAGGTGACGTCTGCCCTTCTCTTGTAGTTGGCTTGACTTTTAACTTGTGTTGACTGTACATTACTCAGAGTTTGGTTGCTCTTGGCAGATCATGGAATGGTGAGTAAATAGTTATAATTTTTGTAAGAACGAAAACCGCCTAAAAGTCAGTGGATAAGAAATGTATCGATAAGTTGCTTTTTATCACAATCGCTTTAACTGCAGGTCAACAAAATCTGTATAGCTTACTGCAGTCTATGCTGGGACTATATTGACACAGGAGATTATCGCTTTGCTTATAACGTTATAAGAGTGATTCTCATGCAATGATGTATTGCTGGCATCAAGTTAAACGGTAGCCTTCATAATAATTAATATTTCCCAATGATATAGGTAGTAACTGTTTTATGAAATTATTATAGCTTGCCATGACATGTTTAACACGTTACAAAATACTCATTACCAGAGTAGGCGTGTTTGTTTATTGTTTTTTGAGAGAATGCATATTAACGATAGTCAGCAGAGGCCTGTCATTCAAATACGTTTGCAATCGATCCATGGTTAAGCTGCATTGTACTGAGGTGGGAAAACAGAGAATAGGGAATGCCATAGCTTTATTGTTTTTAAAATAATTTTTTTTTTAGGTGCAAGATGTAATGACTATTTGATAATTCTTAGGTATAATATACACTTAATAAACTACGTTTGGATGGTGATTGTCTAACAGGCGATGTTGCTATCAAATTCACACAAAGGCTTTTAATGTAAAATACCCATTTATGACCATTGCAACTTCGAATTGAGACAGATGTCATAGGGCTTTATATTAAGCCCTTTACTGTAAATGCGAGTGTAAGGGAAAGCATTCCATTTTATCGTGGACGAAATTGTCAAAACAATTTATTCAGACTGCCAATGCTAGTAGCTCGCTTGTGTTTTGGTACTAGGAAATTGCATTTATTCATATAGAACTTGTGTTCTTTTTCCCTCGATGATAAGTCATATAACTCTTAACAAGCTATCAGTAGCTACAGTGCTCTTTTCATTTGTATAAGTTGTAGGGGAACTAGTGAAGTGACCCCTATGTACTCATGCTTAGTTTTCTTGTGGCAAACCCTGTACCACAAACATTATATTTGTTATTTGTACTTTTTGTTACGGGATTATTTTACTTGTAACGGAATAGTAAAATGGTAATTCACAAAAAAGTATTTTACACAATTTTTAATGGACAATGTACAATGTCCGTGATTTCGGCTGTGATTTCGTGTTATACATATACACATCACATCACTACGTTGTTTATTACTAGCGTTGCGGTATCTTGCCTTCAGAAGGGTTCCGGTCGGTTAAACAGTCTTACCTTTAATGCGGTTATATAGTCTTACCTTTAATGCGGTTAAATAGTCTTACCTTTAATGACTTATCGCGTTTTATGTATTATTTAGTATACAGTTGTTTCTTTTGCAGTGTTTTCCGCTCAGACATTGACGTGACAAGTTCCTTTCTGAAAGATTTAAAGATTGTTGATAGTGGCAAACAATCAGTCGTGTAGATATTAATGATAGAAGTTGAAGTAGTATGAAAGGGGAGAAATACCGGTAGGCCCAAATATCCATAGGATATAATATGGCACTCTCGGACAGTGAGTCTTTTCTTTATGACAACAGCCATTAATTTACACGTAGACCCTTAGTGACCCCTGGGCCGAAATCACCGTGATTCATAAATATAGAGAATAACTATTCTGGCTGACACGTTGCTGAGTACTGATTCATCTAGTAAGATTGCCTTTCTTAGAGTATCAAATTAATTCATAGCCCATATCTTTCCGGATTTCATCAATAAAGTTTATCCTTTTTTATGTGACACGATTATGCCAGATATAGTGTCAATGTCATTACCAGTTCATCAGTAGGAAAGCTGGTAAGTGGCAGTTCCTTAGTGACGAGGAGCATGCTCAAGTTTAGAGCCTCGGAAGCCTAGTAATCACGGAAGGTCAGGTAGGGACTTGTATATTATAGTAACCTCGGGTATATTGCCTTTTTTTTTTTTTTTTTTTTTTTTTTTTTTTTTTTTTACCAAAACTCCATCTGAGGAAGGCAGGATGAGGTTTTATTTGAACCAGACTCAGATAATCACCAAAGTGTTCGAAAGAACGGAGACATAGGAAAAGAATTGCCAATGTAACTGTAATCTTTTGCACTGTTTAATGAAAAAAAAAAAAAATTAGGAATTCGTGTTTTCAGAGGACCCTTATTCGATCTCGTTTGACTACAAACTGAGCCAGAAACTGACGTTGACCGTCGCTGATACATTCTCATTAATTTACACCGTTTATGTAATTACGTGGTCTCAGACTTACAGGGAGTTACGAAGTGGTGTGCTGATAAATTTCCAGTAACCGAACAGATTTGACGATACTTGTATATTGTTTGACAGTCTGCAGAATATCCGAAGCCTATAGCGATGGGTTGTATTTTCACCTTTGAATTTGGAGTATTCCTATCTGGCGTCACATGCTTATCATGTGGTCCACGTCTTGTATATTAATTTGTTTACTTTGTTTGGTTTTATGTACCACTTACAATTTTCGGTTACTTGAGAGTAAGACTACAAACTACCTACTTTGTTATTGTTGTTGTTGTTGGGAGGGGGGGGGGGGTAGGAAAGCCTAAAAAAGGTCTGAAAAAGGTGTTTGGCGTTGATTTGAAGATATAGGAATTTTAGGATATGATATTTATGATTTGTTTATTAGAATAAAAATGTAAAAAGTAATTTGCATTTTTAAAATTCTCGTTGGTGAAACAACAGGCTTTTTGACCATAGATTTTTAGCACGTTTTAATTTATTTGAGGGACATACTGAATTTAAAGGCTGTATTTTTGTTCAATTATTTGTGATTCCTTGTATAACAGAATATATTACCGTGTTTAATTTGTGCCCTTTTCATTTGATTCATGATGTTATTATGAGTAGTAGTACTAATTATGAGTGTTAATTACGAAGACCACTTCATCTTTAGTTAGGAATATAATGTTTGCAATTTATGCATCAGGGGAAAATCTTGAGTAAAGGACAGTAAGTCGAAAGGCCTAGCACTACTCCGTTGTTTCAGTTTCCTTCGTGGCATTTACCTTTATACACACACACACACACACACATGCACAAAGGCCTTTCCACTTGCCGTCCTTTACTTAGTAGATTGATTGATAAGAAGTTTACAAAAAAGCTTGTATAATTGACAGATTGGGATTATGTATAAAAGAACAAATGTATCTAGAATCCAACACATTTGAAGAATTAGAGTAACTACCAAAACAAGGGTAAATGTACAAGAGGTTTTACAAAAGATTAAGCCCAACAACTAGGAAGCAGGTAAGGTTCAATTAAAGATTGTACAGGGAAAGAGACCAACCACCAAAAAATGACAATGGAAAGAATAAGATTATTTTTTCCACAGTCATTTTTTGGTGGTCAGTCTCTTTCCTTACATAATCTTATAATTGATCCTTCCCTGCTTCTGAGCTGTTGGTCTTAATCATTTGTAAAACCTCTTAAATGTTTACCTTTGTTTTGGTAGGTACTCGAATTCTGCAACTGTTGGATTCCAGGTACTTCTTATGTAAACTTTACTTTTATATTATTATCAGTCTGCTAAGTAAAGGACAGCAAGTCAAAAGGCTTAGCTCCATGCCATTGTTCCATTTTCCTTCGTGGCTTTTGCCTTTATTTATATATTCATCACTTTCAATTTTTTGTGTGATTCAGTTTTATATGCACAAACACACACACCTGTATTAGCGAGAGGTGTACACTATGCTGCAAGGGGCAGGAGGGCAGTTGAAAGGCGCCCTGTTTGAATGTGGGTGCCAGTCTTGAAATGCTCCTTCCTCCTAAGGACTTCTCTTCGGATGTTTCATTAACCTCGTGCAAATCAGTGTTGCAGTACTTATGAACATCATCACCATTAATAAATAATGTGGCCGGAAGGGAATAAAAACCATAAAATTTCCAAGAAATTGATAAAATGATAAAAATAGATTGGTGATCTATTAAATATTTTCAAGAAAACCAGATTCCTCCATGAAATCCAAAATACCTCTTCGAGATCCCAGGAAAAACAATAATTACCCTCTTCACCATTGGACTCTTACAAGAAATTATTTCCCATGTTCCCAAGCTTGGGGCACTGAGCTGACGCAAAGTAATAGTACACAGAATGTTGGCATTAATACGAAATACACTTTCCCCTGAGTGAAGTCTTGGCATGGGAAAATTCTGATACAAGCTAAGTGATGCAGAGTACAATACAAATATAAGAAATATTTTATTCATCTGGAAAACAGATATAGAGTAATGAAGATCATTCTATTAAAGAGAAATCAAGCTGCAATGATTTTCTTATCAGGTCTTGCAAGGAATCCTGCCTTCCTCTTCTGGAGAAGAAACTCTCCTTCAAGGGTGCCCTCAAAGAACTGGCCTCCCTAAGGAACCTTTGTCCCACACCAGGTCTGCATTCCCGCTTTGGCTGGCTACCTGCCTTCCTCTGAGGAAGCAGCCTCTGGGTCGGACCCTTCCCTTCCAGGCTCCCTTTAAGAGAATGGTGATCCTTGAGAGCTTTTGGGCCTCATCCTTCAAGTTCTTGGACCCTCTCCAGGCCTACTTCCCCAGCCTGGCAGGAAATCTGCATTCCTCTGAGGAAGTATTCTCTGGGTCAGACCCATCCCTTAAAGGCTGTCCTCAAGAGACATGCGAGACATGGGGGGGCTTTTGGGCCTCATCCTTGAAGTTTTTGGGCCTTCTCCAAGCCCGTTTCCCATGCCTGGCAGGATACCTGCCTTTCTCTGAGGAAGCAGCCTCTGGGTTGGACCTTTCCTTTCAAGGCTGTCCTAAAGAAACCAGTGATCCTTGGGGTCATTTGGACCTTATCCTTGAAGTTCTTGGGCCCTCTCCAGGCCCACTTCCCCAGCCTGGCAGGATACCTACCTTCCTCCGAGGAAGCAGTGTCTGGGTCGAACCCTTCCCTTCAAGGCTGCCCTCAAGAGACCGGTGAGCCTCGGTGGATTTTGGGCCTCATCCTTGAAGTTCTTGGCCCTCTCCAGACCCGCTTCCCCAACCTGGCAGGATACCTGCCTTCCTCCGAGGAGGCAGTCTCTGGGTCGGACCCTTCCCTTCAAGGATGCCTCAAGAGACTGGTATGTCTGAGTTATGGCGCTATACAGCTTGTGCGATCGGTGTTTCTCTCGTCTTTCCAGGAGCAGGACCGACGGAAGGATTCTGAAATGTCTTCACAGGAAAAGCACGAAGATATTTCGGTATCAGGCGACAATGATCCTCGCAGCTGATATGAAATTTTCTTGAAAGCTTTCTTGCCACGAAAATGTCTATATATTTTTAAAAATGTAAGAAATAAATTTAGCGAAAAACATCTTCATTGTATATATATATATATATATATATATCTATCCTATATATATATATATATATATAGTATATATATATATATATACTATATATATATATATATATATATATATATATATATAACTATATCTATATATATATAATATATATATATACTTATGGGTGGGGGATGAATGTTGAATGATTCATTCAATGTTTGCAGATAATAATATGCTAATTGGTGGTAGTGAATGGTTAAAGAATGGAAATAGGTTATTTGTATAAATATTCAAGAGTTAATGTAGCGAATGAAGGTAGGGTGAGGAAAGAGAAGAATCATAGAATAGGTGAAGCAAGAAAGGTTACAGGGTGGGTAAAAAAATTGGAAGGAGATTGTAATTGTCTGGAAGCCTAGATAATAGTGTATGAAGTTAGTGACGAACCAATCCGCCATTATTGAGTAGATGCAAAATATGTATGATTTTAGGATGTCATAAGAATGGTTAGGGGAGAGAAATGTTGAGATACATAGAGGTGGTACGAAGGTTAGCTGTCACGAAAGGATGGACCAAAGTATGACGAAGTGGTTCGGTCATGTGAAAAGAATGGACGACTGTGTTTTAGTAAAAGGGCGTATATTCAGAAGTGTTCGGTGGAAGGGGGAGAGGATGACCTAGAAAAAATAGGATAGATTGAGAGGAAGAGATTTTGAAAAGGAAGGACCTAATTGTTTATATATAGGAACCGTGATTGTGTATGCAAGATTGGGTGAATGGAGGAGTGTGTGTGTGTGTAGGGGCTACGGTGCGTTGGTGATGAACCAAAGTGTTTTCAACTAACTGTATTGCAGGACATACTGAAGCTTTTGAAATATTCCTAATGTTGTTGTATACTGTATTTTTATGTTAGTCCCACCGATCATGTCCTGTGTAGTAGAGCCTTTTCCAATGGCTGTGTTGACAAAACCAAATTGTGTTTATACCATGACTTCCGGGGAGGAAGGATTGTTTGCAGAACGTAAAACTTAATTTAGATATCCTTATATTCGGGCTGCATGAATTTTCTTCTTGTTCCGCGAAGGTAAAGCGACAGGCGTTACTTGAATATCTTGTTTGCAGCATAGGCTGGTGTATTGTGTTTGGGGATCATGTTAAGATTAGCGAACCCACTATTTTTCAAAACAATGTTAGACCACTTTGATTTGTATATTTATATATATTATATATACATATTGTATATGGACTATATGTAATATATATAAATTACAAAACAAAATGGTATAATATTATCTTGAAAATAGTGGGTTCTCTAATCTTGACATGATCCTTGTCCATTTGATATTTTTGTTTATTTGATATTACTGATAATCAGAAATGCTGTTTTGTTGTTGACGTTTTCGTCGCCTGAGGATGGTACACTTTGAAATATTAAACACAACTGTAAGGGCTCTCTCTCTCTATCTCTAACGTGACGTCGAATGACGTAATTCTATCGTGTACCATGTCAGGGTCTAGCTCCTTATTGATTCGTAAGAGTGCATAGCTATCCTTGACAGCCGTCTAGGAAAACTGTGAGTGCCGAGTGGAGTTTGTTTCAGCACTCACAAAAAGCTTTTGGGTTTCCTTGCCTTTTAATTCGTTTTTGACCTTTTACTAGTTTACCCTGTTTGAGGGTCTATTTCCCATTGGTCTGATTTTACTTACGGGTTATTTGGTAGTATCTCAGTCGTTCTGTTTATTATTGTAATGGTTCTTCTCTAAGATTTTACTTAACTGTCTTTAAAGAATTTTGCCAACTCTCTCTCTCTCTCTCTCTCTCTCTCTCTCTCTCTCTCTCTCGCTCTCTCTCTCTCTCTCTCTCTCTCTCTCTCTCTAATGATTCCACTGTCTTAACAGTTGCCCGTTTCACTATAGCTTTGTTTTCGTCACTATTTTATTGAAACAGTTCATATATTCATTATTGTCATCTTAGCCGTGGAGTTCTCCAGTTATAGGTATATATTTTGATCAGTGCTGTCTACCTTTTCGGAATATAATAATAATGATAACCCTGGTTTCCTTGCCATCTCATGCAAGTTATTGCCAACTCTTCCTGCCAAGATGTTTGGAGACAGCGGGAGCGGCAGAGCTTGTGCCGCACGAGCCGTGTACCAGGCGGTTATTTCAATTTCCGTCAGGGAGGAAAGCCGAAGGATGTGCCGGGTAATTTAGAGCCAGATAAACACCATTCTCACGGGTCATTTTGTCCCCCAGCACTCGCCGTTCGCCAGGTTTTCATCGAAAAAGGAATAAATTTACTTTAATTAAACTTGCGTGATTTTGCCTTAAAGTATCGAAGTTCCCGTTTGTACTCGTACGTTGATCGGTAGAAGACATCGAAACTTAAGTAGCCGTGCAATAATGGACGATATTTTATGTTACTCCGATTACTATGGTTATTCTGTTGCAGCGCCTGAGAACTTAGGATTTAATGTTTCTACGTATATTAGATATTACTCGTAAGACTGTGTCTAATAGGATATATTTTATAGAGTTACCAGATATTTCTCCCTCCATTGCTAAAATATTTCTCTCGATACTAGGGGAAAGATGTTTGATGTGCGCCATGGCGTCCCCGAATCTTTTCATGTTTGGAAAAAAAGTTTGCTGGAAATTTTTTCTCTCTTTGATTGCCTGGTATTTACAGAAAGTAAATATCAATAATAAATAGCCTTTGGGTAGACAGTGTTATATTATATTGATTATATGATGAGGATTTAGAGTAATAGAACATAATATAAATACAGTTGATCATCCATGTGGAAAATTTATTGTTGTTAAGTTTCAGTTAACAAATTATACAATAAAATTACCAAGACAAATTCAATATAGGTATTCAATGTAGGTCAGAAGTTTGTATCAGAAGTTAATTTTGTATTATTTGGTGTGTTATATATTTCTTATACGAATATGAACGTTTGACTCTAGAAGTTCAGTCAAATCTATACGTTTTCCGGTTCGCTTATGATCTCTGAAATTTACCAGTTTAGTTGATTGTGCCTTTCAACCCAAGAGACGACAATGACTAGTTTGGAAAAACCCTGAGTAAGACCATCGCCGTTGTCGAAAAATATTTGGTTTTTGGAGCTTTCTAGTTCCTCAACCCCTACATAGTACGCAGTAGATATATATTCATTTTATCAACGATTCAGCATCCGTTTCGCACTCTGTTGAAGCAACTGGTTTTAGAGGTCTTTCGTTTTGTTTACTATGTAACTGAAACTGCCTTCCTGGGGTTCTGTGAATGTTGATGCTTAAAAGTTTGAGAGGGGTGCAGTTCAATTTTGAATAATTCTGCTCTGCTCTTGTGCAATTTTCTATATTTAACGGAATGGCTGAAGAGGCTGTATCAAATGGAAGTAAATAACTTCAGTGAACAAGGGATGGATGGTGATATTCGTTAGGTTTAGTTTCAGGCATCGATGGTATTGATTAGTTTCTGTTTAAATATCTAAAATAAAAGCGAAGGGGATTACCTTTAGAAGAAAGTAATAGCAAGACGGAGCCTAATCACGGGAAAGATTATGCAACGAAAATAAAGAGTACTGATGCTGCTTATGGTTCCCATGCAAATGGTGGGTTTTTACCAGAGGTTGAATTGTATCTCGGAATAATCATAATTAACAGACATGAGATTCAGGAAAGAATTAAGGAAGAATATGGAGTAGGTTAGATTTGATTCGCTCGCCGTATTACATCAGGGCGTTACAAAACCAGCTGTAGGAGTAGACGTTAATCTCATTTGTGGACTTTTGAGTTGGATATTATTCATAGGCCCCTATGCAGAAAAATACGGCAGTCACTTGCCTATTTAGAAAGATATGGCCTTTATGTGTGGATGCACCCATGGTCTCGGAATATACTTAGACCATGGATGCACCCGGCAGCATATCACAAGGCAGCAGGAACGAAAGGGAAGCTTGGATGGTGGCAATGTGCAGGAAAGTTGATAATGATAACTTGTTTCTTGTGAAACTCCCGGAGGGGGTTAGTGCCGTCAGTGCACCTCACGTGGTGCACTGTAGGCATTACTTAATGGTCTTTGTAGCGTCCCTTCGGCCCCTAGCTGCAACCTCATTCATTCCTTTCACTGTACCTCCGTTCTTATTCTCTTTTTTGCATGTGACTTTCCACTCTTTTTAACAAACTTTGACAGGTGTAACAGGAGGAAAACCGCGCACTATGAAACAATTGTTATATTGAGTCTTTCAATGATTTTCGGAGACCCGTTCATCCTCAAAAATGATTCCCTTGTTCTCTCGTTGTGAATATTGTGTCCCGGTTTGCATTTAGCAGTTAACTTGCATCATAAATTATATATTGGGTAAACACACGAGTTCCATCCAATTTGTTATTCCATATCTTAGTGTTAATCTCGAGCACCGTCATCCACTTTGCTTGTTGTTCATGTTTTGTAAAATTTACCTTAATTATAATATTCTTGCCTTGCCTATTCTTTTGAGAGGTCCAGTGGCCAACTTTTGACTGGCCTTGCTTGTCTTGTAGCTTTATCATTTGAACTTCAAAAGTCACACACGGTGATAGTATTTTGTCTCTCATCATTAATTCTTTACACTTCTATTTCTTTTACTGTACTGGGCAGTATTCCATATTGGGGCCCCTGGGGTTGTAGCATTTTACGTTTCTTGCAAGGGTTGTAATTTGGGAAATAATAATAATAATAATAATAATAATAATAATAATAATAATAATAATAATAATAATAATAATAGAGCGTACCCATCTGCCTGTCTCCCAGGATTCGGCGTGAGTATTTCGCAAGTGAAGCGAGGATACTGCCGATCCCACCACGAGAGGCCCATTTTGGCTGTCATCCCAGCTAAAGCGCCTCAGTGGCGTGATCGGTATGGTCTTGGCCTGCCACCTCGGTAACTGTGAGTTCGATTCTCGGGCATTCCATTTAGGTGTGAGAGATGTGTAGTTCTGGTGATAGAAATTAACTCTCGACGTGGTTCGGAAGTCACGTAAAGCCGTTGGTCCCGTTGCCGAATAACCGCTGGTTCCATGCAACGTAAAAACACCGTACAAACAAACAAACATCCCAGCTAAAAGGAGAAAAATCATTTGGTTTTGTCGAAGCTTGATTGTCAAATCAGCGGATGCTTTGTGTAAAATGAATGCACGTTATAATGAATAACACCGTGACAAATGTTTGAAATCCGTGTTAATCCATTTCAGCTTTGATTATTTCAGTAACGCCGGTTTAAATTACAATTAATGTTCCAGACTCTTAAAGGCCTTTTTAAATGTCAAGTCGTCGTTATTGTCGATGATGATCTTTCGTGTTTCATGACGTAGGGCAGCTTCCGATGTAGATAAAAATTGCCGGATGTTATTTGATGCTATTTTTCAGTCATTTCTTTGGATGTTTTTCCACTTTCATAAGTACAAAATCCTGTAGATTAAAAAAAAAATTTTGTTTTAGATCGTATTTCCTTATTTTGATACAGAATCTGCGCAGGATGGGCTATTTTAAGAACGTAAATTGTTTGGTGGCTTTTGAAGAAAATGCCTCAAGCTTTACTTGATTTTTTCTTTTTCACTACCTGTGGTGGTATAACGGCTCCCCCGTGCCCACTTCTTTGCCTCCGGAATTTTCAAGAATTTTTTTTTTAAGGAAATGAAAGGTTTATACATGATTGCTCTCATTTCGTTGGGGATTATGTCCTGAAAAGTTTTATTTTTATTAGGTGTTATACGTTTAAATCTTATTAGTAATGCATTGAATTATATCGCTGCAAATAATTTTATAAAAATAGCATAAGTGTCTGTGTTCAATTATTGAAGTCCTTAGAAGTATTTCTGGTAATACTATACTGTAATTCCGCTCTTACAAAATTTATTAGCGGAAATAATCGTCTGATGTTTAGTTTGTCGTCTTTTTTTTTCTATAGGGATATCGGGGCTGTGTACTGTCCGGCTGAACAAATTTTGGTATAGTTACATGTAAAACGGTATATAGACAAAGTTTAAATAAACTTTTTTTTTAAAGTTATCTCCAACAGTTCTAAGGTGTGTTTTATATATAACAAAATGTTTCAAATGGATATAGCAGGGTACAGATGGGAGGGATTTTAACTTTAAAATCTTTCCATATTGGGTAGGCTAAGTTCATTGTCTATTTTTTCCTTTGTATGGTCACTCTCCCGGCTAGTGTGTGTTATTTATGTAAGTACCTATACAACATTATTTACCCAAGGTTAAGGAAGGCCATCCCCTGGACCAGACAGGTTAGGTAATGCTAGGCTGGGTTACGAAACCTCTGCACATACCAGTTTTTCAGTTCTCCCAAACAGAACGAGGTTGTCAGTAGCAGTGATGAAGATCCAGAATGAAGTAGTAATAGGAGTAGTGTGAGGTGATGACTCCGTCAAACTTGAGATTATGCTGGGTAGCAGATCTGATATCACTCTTCCTCTTAGTGATTCGCCTTGCGTAGGTAACACCTCATTTAATGATTCTTATCAGTTGTCAGTACTTGGTGTCCCCTTTGGACTCCGTTCTTTTCATTTTTCTTTTTTACTGTATTTTAAGTATACTATCTAATACTGCTTTTTTTTTTTTTTTTTTTTTTTTTTTTTTTTTTGTTTACTGTATTTGAAATATACTATCTAATACTGTCAGTATCTCAGTTGCTGTGCGAAAGGCTCTTCATATGTGCGCGATGTTCTGTTATTCTTTTGGTTGGATGGCCGCCTCTCCTTGAGATCTCAATCTTTTCAGATAAGAGTGCTCAGAGGCATGTTTACCTTTTCCCAATGTCGATAATTATATTTTAAACCCACCGTGGCAGATATCGTGCTTTGTTGTCTTCTACGAACTTCATTTTGGTTGAGTAGTTAGTTTCATTAGCTTCATTAGTATCTGTGCCCCAAGAGATGGGGTGTGCTACTAGTTTTGCAGAGCTTCGGCATATACTTAGAGTGCTGTATTTTCTGTTTTTTCCACATACATCATATTCTGTTAGAGTTTGTTTTGAAGATTATTATTTTAGGCTTGTTCCGTATAATGCTGAATCAGACTGCTTTATATGATGAAAATTTCTTGAAAGACTGTCAGTTTTCTTGTTTCTTTGCTTTTTCTCTTATTGCTTGTGTTGGTCACGTGTCCGGTAATGTAGTGTTAGTCTTTAAAGTGTATTATTTCTCAAATCGAATGTTTGTTCTTTATTTTTGCCTGATAGGTAATTATATATTTAGAATAAGATTTGACAAACCCTTAAACTTCGATCAGTGCGTCTATTCGTAGACAGCTGTATGCATTGACTGCGAGATTATTGAAAGCCATTTACCAGATATACAGTATATACAGCAAATACGAAAATGGGCGGTTGATTGATTTGCTCAATAGGTATATTGCGTTGCTATGTTAAAGGTTGTCAGGACTCGGAGGACTGACTGAATAACGCTTTCAATACGGAGTAGGTTCATGACACTTTGCGCCCAGTTGATGGAGTTGGTAGATAGACGAAATGAATCTTAATAAAGAAATATGCTTGTTTGATGTTATTGTCGGTGGAAGCAATGACTTATAGTATAGACTCATAAGTGAACTTTGTTGGAAAAGTAGGGAAATTAGGCCTTAGAAAAATAATGCGTCAGTTTGATACCAAATCATGATTTCGTTGGGAGTTTCAAATTTATTCAGTTACAAATCTGGAATAAACATCGATAAATGAACGAGTGTGCGAGATATCAGACTTGAAGAACTTGGAGGTCTGGGTGTTTTTTCGTCAGAAATGATAAAAGTCGGTAGGGAAACGTTAAGGTTGTAGAAGGAAAATATTAGACGACAAATTTTCCAATGTGAAATGTTGACGAAATGATATGTGTTACATCAGATTAGGACTTTTTGTTTTTCTGAGTGAAGTATCTCTGTGGGACTTAGAGCTACGAGACAAAGGCTAAGCCTGTATGCAAGGAGTGTTAGATTTTACCTTACAGTGGATAAAATGTTTGAACTGTAATTGCAGATATATTATTCTTAGTCTTACATGGCCAAATAAGCAACTTGTTCGTAATCAAGTAGAGTAAATCAGGTATTGTTGCTGATTTGCAATTGTTATACATCGTGGGCAGATTGGTTCGAGTTATTAGTATGCGCTATTTTATACGGAGGAACACATGAGCTTACCGCTGTTCCTTTCTGTCTCCTAGGTATTAAATTCTCTCAGCTTTGGTCTTAACTCCCAGTTATACTACTTTCCTATGAGATCTGATCGATTTGTTCCTTGGGAGCTAGGTTGCACTTCCTTCTGCCCCTTATTTTTCGCACTTTGACCTAACTATGAGGGCTTTGCAAGATAAGGACATCAAATTGTTTATGCCGTTGGACTCTGCATATATATATATATCCATACGTAACGTCTAGTGATGAATAGTTGCTGCGTAAAGGCATGGCGATGGTCCGAAAATAATCAATACACATGTTATATAGACAGCAGAAGTTGCTCTTGAATTGTAGGGCGGTAAGAGGATTTTGTATTAGGCTGTAATTATGTTGAAGAGTAAGATACCGTGAGTTGAAATGAATTCGGATTAAAGATTACGACATAGGTATGCATTGTAAGTCTGATAACGGGAGAGGGTTAAACTAATTATTCTTATCACCGGGCAGTTGAATTTCATTCTACTCTCGTTTTTGGGGGCTAGAAGTAAATCGCTTCTTATCATGGGAGAAACGTGCCATTCCTTTGGAAGATATTGATGTGCGATTTGAAATTCCTTCTTGTATCTACTTATGTCCTATGCGGGATATCCTTCCCTGGATAATTACAGCTCTCATGTCGCGGAGGTTCGTCCCTAAGTCTTGACTTTTCGGTTCGTATATCCATGATGGATTTTTTCTGTACCTTGTTGATAAATGATACTTTGGGCGCTGCCCTTGAGAATTTCTGGACTGTAGACTATGCAACCCGGGGGATACTGTTTAGAAATTATGAATCAGAACGCAGGTGATTTCATATTTTCTTCTGACCATTTAATGTTAAAAAATGGAGAATTTGTTCTTTTCCTTGTTCCTGTGCCCGGATTTGGTGCATTCATAAGTGAGGTAGGCCCGTCATCACCAAGGATTCCATTAACGTTAATTTTCCAACTAGGTTTAATTACATTATTATAGTTATTATTTTGCTTGTTTCGACTAAAAGCGTTTCCCCCCCTGTACTGTTTCTCAGCAGTGCTTTAGGGATGAGCATGTTATCCCCATACCCTTTTCCATCGAGGCTAGGTCTCACCGCAATCACCTTACCTCCAGGTATACGAGTATAACACACTACTAGGTCAACAGAGGCACCATGAATTTTCAACAAACTATCCTAATTGTTTCTTCTCCTTGAGAGAAAACTATGGGCTAGTTTTCTCTTTGGGAGAAAACTATGGGCTCATTTTCTCCTTGGGAGAAAACTATGGGCTCATATTCTCCTCGAGAGAAAACTATTGGCTCATTTTCTCCTAGAGAGAAAACTTTGGGCTCATTTTGTACAACGAGAAGCTCTTTGCAAATGCCATTGTTTCATGAAATTGAATCTGCTACGTATGTAAGCAGGCGGATTTACACTGAAAATATAGGCAATACAGATTAATAAGTATCCGTAATAGCCTAGTAATTTCAACTGTAGAATATTTTTTGACGAACCAACGTATTCCAGTATACTCGGTTTTTCTTGAGCATTTACGGTATATCGCCTCTTTAATTCATATTCCCTTTAGTCATGCACTTTCTTAATCATGCAACTTATTTAGTATAACTTTAATTATAGGGCTCATAGATTGTACAGAGATATGTGCATTCGCATTCACCACAAAGCTTTATCGTAACCTCTTTGAATATCGAAGTTCTTGAACGCTGATCGTGTCATATGTGATTACAAGTAAGATGAAATTTATGTTAGCAAAATTGTTAGTTGGCTGTAAATATAATGCATGCATTTACCGATTCGCTTATTTTCTTGTTAGCATTTGCGATCTGCTCACGCGCAAGGTAATGGTATCCTTGTCAGGTAGCTATTTCTGTCTGCATAATACTAAGGAAAACATGATAATGCTGGGAAGGCGGAGGTATTCATTCCATCTCTCATCCTACCATAAAGCTTTACATTCCTGACTTCCTTACATCGGTATTATGGAAGGAATAACGATCCCCCGCCCTAGCAATGATTATCGAAGGCTTTGAGTGTATAAATTAGCATGAAATCTTGGAATTATCATAACAAAGCTGAGATTTACATCTTTTGTTTATTAAAGGGTTTGATTGGAGACATTTGCATGAAGTCTTGGGATTACCATAACAAAGCAATCCACGTTTACGATAAAAATCAGTACGTGTTCTTGAGATTGTTTTTGAAGTCCGTTTTCCCTTGAGGTGAATTCATTCTAATCTGAGATTTACATGTCCTTCTTACCGGTAGATTTGCCGTTTTCTTTGATACAGACGCATAAGAGTTCTCTTTGTATTTTTTTGGAATTATATATGTCCTGTTTGGCTTTACTTCAGTTTTGCTGTAAAGTTGGTACTTTAAAAAAAATGTTAATGCTTTCAAAACTTTGACACAGAAGTGTTTGGCTGACTTACCACTTATTTCCTTGTCTCGCCAGCACTGCGTCAGCAGGATGAACTTTGGATACGTTGCTGTTCTTGTGGAAAGAGATATTTCAGCATCATCATCGCCGTCGTTATTCAAATCGATTTTCATTAAGATTGAAAGAGAATATATTTTTCCAAGGGCTACTTGGATTATTCTTTAATACGTGTTATGATGATCTTAGGGTTCAGAGTGTATTTTTAAAAATTCAGATTCGCAACTCTCCTCTAGTATTTCAACATGACCTTTATTGTAATGAGACTTCATTGAAGTTACAAGTACTTTTTTTTTGTACTAATTTGTTTTATATTTACTTGTACGATTGATATACAATAACTTTATTCCTTCTCAAGAGATGGAAAGTAAATTGCAAACATATTGTTAAAAGAAGCATCTCGACTTATATAGTCTTGGCTTCTGATCAGCAACAAATTCTGATGATTATTGTGAACACCTTAAAGTATTGACGACACTCCAATATTTTCGGATATCCCACACCTCAGTAAAACCACACAGTTTCTAGTCTAGGTTGAGCTGTGCCTTACATTTAACATTCGGTCTGAGGGATCCATTCAACATTTTATCACGTGTAAAAAGGTAGCACAGAAATCTGGTGAGTTGAGGGGTTACGGCATTTTTCGTTTGTATATATATGTATATGTATATAAATATATATATATATATATATATACAATATATATATATATATATATATATACATATATATATATATATATATATATATATATATATATATATATATATATATATATATGTGTGTGTGTGTGTGTGTGTATGTATGTATGTATGTATGTATGTATGTATGTATATATAATATATATATATATATATATATATATATATATCTATATATATATATATAATAATATATAATATTATATATATAAATATATATATAGAGATTATTATATATTATATATATAAAAGGGTAGAGAGAGAGAGATAGAGAGAGAGAGAGAGAGAGAGAGAGAGAGAGAGAGAGCGAGAGAGAGAGAGAGATTATGGCTTATTGGTGTTCACCCTCATGCATGGAGGTCAAGCTCTTGCGTGATGTTGCATTCCATGAGAATCTTTTAAAATAAAAAGACCACAATTGCTGGTGTTTGGTAAAAGATCCTCAGTTGTTTATACAGGTATGGTTGTATAGTTTTAATAATTATATATATATATATATATATATATATATATATATTATATATATCTATATATATTTATATTATATATTTATATATATATATATATTATTTTATATGCATTTTCATATTCGTTTCTATGTAATCTTGTGCGGTACTTTTTGCTGGCAGGATGTGAAATTATACCCATTATTCAGTATTAATTCGATTTTGCCTGCCTAATTAATTCAAAATTACATAAGGTTCGGTATGATGTCGACCCTGTATCCCCCTAAAAAAAAAAAGAGGGGGGGAGAAGTCTAAATGAGGAGCGCCATATCTAACTGGTAATGTGCCTCTCTCCGGAAGGTATTTTAGGCTTCACTGGCGTTTCGTCAGGTAACTGAATCTGAAAGTTCAACTTCGGCATTTTTACTCTTCTGCTTCAGTTTGTCCGCCGTTAAATGGCTTCTATCAGGAAATTAATGGAAAGAAAGGTGTTGGCTGTGAAGTGCAACAGACATTTCTCTTCCCCCTCTCTCTCTCTTTTACTCCCGGACGCCGTAATTGACTGCCGTTTGCGAGATGGAATGAAAGATACCCGCTGTTGAAGGAATGTTGCCTCAAAACAAACCACCCTGGTGTCATTGTATACCTACTCTCTTCTGAAATTGTCGAGGCATCCGTCCGGGAACAAGGAAATTAGAGCAAATGCCAGTGTACATAAAATGTGTTTTTTTTTATATAAATAATTTCAGCTACGACTGCCACCATTTCAAATCATTTGACTCAAGGTCTATAGATATACATGTATCTCTATAGACCTTGATTTGACTATACCATTTTCAATACGTTTCACTAGTACTGCGACCACTGCTCTTGAAGTATTCCCGGTAACGTATAAAGCGCACAGAATTTCGCAAATACATTTATAGGAGCGCCACATACTACCCACAGCTATTTGTGGAGCGCTCTACTTGCCCGACAGAAGTGTTCGCTGAAAGACGTGAATCATCAGGTGGAAGAGAATTTGCTAATGAAGTGAATTAGCTGATGGAAAAGGCTTTGATGCTTCTCTCGCTGGATGTGGTCAATTTGCTTTGAGAGGAAGTCATCTACATAGTTGATATTACTCGTGTAAGGAATGAAGTGGTTATTCTCGATTGCAACACCCAGCTACGTGAATTGTTGCTCTAATTTCTACTGGAACAAGACTAGAAAATCTTTGAATTGCACATGTAGTAGGCTTAGAGCAGTGATTGCTTTGCCTTCATCAAAATGAAGTTTTCGAATTGTTTTATCTGCATTTAATTTCATAATTTCTTGTCCACTTTACACTTACTAAAACTGACGAGAAGCTTAGTTGACTTGAAATGAAGAGATGTATGGGTAATGGCTCCTCCATGTACCTTATTGAATATTGGACATTTGGGAACGGTGCCGTACTGAAAGTGTAATGGTATGGGGTGAATCAATGCTTCCCCATTCAGGTTTGGTGTTGGAACCTTCAGACAATTGCTGGAATCAGGCGAGTGATATAAATAATTGTATACGTAGAATAGCAGTTAAGTAACTCATTGCCATTCTTTTCAAAGATGAAATTGACCCTAACGCATATATCGACAAAATTATTTTCTGTTCCGTTCTTGTGAAATTTGTCTTTGTTTTGAATATTTGAAGCGTTGTTTGGTCTCTCACTGCTTTTAGAAATGTTGGTTCCATATTCAGGATGCTTGTTTCGTTTTTACTCTGGGTGGAACGTCAATAAAGCATTTCGTTTGATAAGTGACACCCCAACATTTCAACAATATATATCCTCTTTCTCTTCTCTGTAATGAGGCGAATTTTAAAATGATACTGCTTGATCTAGTATTGCTTTTAACTCGAAATGCGGCTCTCGCCTCACAAATATTGTTGGGATTTTAAGATTTGTTACTCAGTGACTATTGTCATTGACCTTCAGTATATGAAGACTGTCTTACGGATGTTCTTTTATTCTTGTAACTTCTCCGTTATAGGTGGGTGATTTTCCACGTATTCAAGGTTTTGAACTCCTGGTTAATCTCCCTGCCTCTTCTGCCTCCTTATTTTGCTTTTTTTTTCCAGGTCGAGCCTTTGTAGAACGATTTTTTTTATTTTTTATGTTTTACCCAATCGACGTAGTCTTAAAAAAAATACCAAATCGAACTGGTGGAATATTTACCCTTTTCTACTCGAATGGACATCGAGAACATGGGGTTCAACGTTTCATGTTGTTATCCCTTATGTAGAGAGGGACTTATCCACACTTTATAGACATAGTGGAATACTCAGTGAGATTTCACGGAGGCAGAGTAATGTTCTTTGAGACTTGTGACTAGCTCCAGATTCAGTTCTTTGCAAGGAAGGAATGAGGAACACTGGGATTTTGAGGGTGACGAGAGTGGTTAGAAAGTTGGAGACTATCAGTGAAAGTGAGAGGACAGTTTGTGAACGTTGTGTCAATGTATTATTATTAGACAGTATCGAATTAAAAATCTTTATATATTTCTAAAAAGAAAAAAAAGGTTTGAGGCTTACAGTGGCAGAAGAATGCTTCGGAACTTTATGCGATGTAAAAGAATAAAACAAATTGTTATTCATGCTGGTGGAGAAAGGTTGATTACAAACAGAAGCAAATTTTACGGCAAAGGCAACGTTGAAGAGCTTCCGTTGCCTGTTCAACACCGACTGATTGCTGGGAGAGGGAGCTTGATCATGCGTTTTAGCGAGTTCTGATACATGTAGTAGATGCCCCCGGCTATTGCGATACCGACTCGGTAATTGTCCTGCTATGTAGAGAGGAGGCGTGGTGGGTGTAGCTTGTCAGTGTTTTATGAAAAATTCATAGAATAGGAAAGGACTAATATATATATATATATATATTATATATATATATATATATATATATATATATATATATATATATATATATATCACTCATGGAAATTTTCTTGTCTTCTATTTAAGGTATTTAATATACAAAGTACAGTAGTTTTAGCTTGGCCAATGAATAATTGTTTTGGGGTGTTGTTTGGGGTGTTGTCTTTTATTTTATCGTGATGAATTCATTGATTCTGATAATTATGACATTGAAATCTAAGGGTACAATAGTTCTGATCCATTTTTTTTGTCTTGCGATTCTTCTTAATCACTCTAAGGCAGTCCTCAAAACTGAACGGAACAGTGATATACGTGCTGATTCCCTCCGTAAATTTCATGATCGCATTATGCTTATAATCCCTGGCCGTGGTTTAGATATTTTAAAGTGTTGGATGAATACTACGTAAATGAAGCGAGTTATATCTCGGTCAGTGGAGACATCAAATGGAGCGACGCTACACGATCTAAAGGTGCGCTATCCGCTGTATACTTCAAGGTGTGCTTGCTCTTTCCTCTGCTTTAATTTACGTCATGCCTAGGATTTTTTCTTAGGTTTGTTTGCTGTTTCTTAATGTCTGAGTGATTCATGATTTCATTATGGCACTTAAACCCCAAGTTTGTCGCACGTTGAGGAGACGGTGTCCTGCTCTGCAGTTTAACAGGTTATTGTTAAATATTGGTCTGCCGCCAAACCTGGCCTAGTTTTTGGAATAGATGAAGTTGCAGAGAAAGTGGTCGTTCGTTTAAGTGGTCTCTCTTCCAGCTCAGCAATGTTTTTATTTGTGTTTGCGTGCGCTTTAAAGGGAATGCAGTATCTCTCTCGTTTGTTTGTAAAGCAAACTTAAAGGCAGTAAGTCGGCTGCGGAGTCCACTGCATTTCTGCGTGAATTTTGCACGTCGGAAGTGGGTCCACCGTTTTCAGTCTTGAATGGGACATGCGGCCTCTGTTGGGACTGAGTGAATGAGTTTACTCAAGTGCGGACTGTGACTCCGGGCAGAAGGCCTTTTCATTTCATTCTCACTGCTTGTATACCTATGTGCATTTTTGTAAATTTATCATAAGTTTTCAAGAATAAATGTGATTGTATACGGCCATGGTGGTACTATTGCTTTGTATGCGTATTTTCAAACAGAATAATGATCTGTTTGAACATGATGCGTTTAGCATTAAACTTTTATATTATTTCAAGAAAATCGCTATTAAAAGGATACTGTATTATATATTATTACGTAGATCTTGATCTTTCAAAATTATAATTGTATACATACGTGAATACTAGGAACACTATCACGTAGGGGGTGTAGTGGTGTGAGTACACCTCATGTGATGCATTGTAGGCATTACTAGGGTCTTCTCTGTGCCCTTTCGGTTCCCTAGTTACACCCGCTTTTTTCCCCTTTTCCTTTCTTCGACCTTGCTATCCAACCTCTCTGGCTATTACTTATCAGTGCAACTGCTGGGATTTCTCCGCGTCCACTTGTAGATCTTTGTAGTTCATCTTGATTTCCTGGACCCCTCTATGTTGGTGTTGAACCAATCTCTCACTTTTCACGGTCTGCAGCAGGGAATGGCTGAAAGTGCATAAAATCCAATTTTGAGATATTTATATATATATAATATATATATATATATATAGATATATATATATATATATATATTATATATATATATATTACATAAATAACATACATAATACATAACTTCATTACATACATACATACATACATACATACATACATACATACATACATACATACATACATACATACAACCGAGTGGCTAGCACGCCGACCGTAATTCGTTGATACGTACTTAGGGCGTTCGAGTCTCCCAGGTACTGAATCATTTATTAATTGCATAAAAATTCCTTTCGGTGATATTCCCGAAGTGGATCAAATTGGATATTGAACGACATTAGTGTATAAAAACTGTCACGGTGATGTGATAAAAATTCACACACACACACACACACACACACACACACACACACACACACACACAACACACACACATATATATATTATATATATATATATATATATATATATATATATATATTATATATGTGTGTGTGTGTGTATACCCTCACACAAACACACACACATATGTATATACGTACGTTTGTGCTTGCTCAATGATTGGTATGCTTTTTTGCACGTATATGTGTATATGTTCTTATCGGTGTATCTATGCACTTATGAATTTATAAATCAGTGACTATGTAAATCATCAGCGTCCGCAGAAGGATTAGAAGTAAAGTCACTTTTATAACAGAGATCTAATATCTCTCTTTCTTACTCTGTCTCTCCTCTCCAATAAATTGAGACTCCCAAGAGGAATCAGAGCAGTTTGAAAATTTTTTTTCGAGAGTTTATTATTGAGTACATTGCAAAAAGGTCTCCTTTACTGGGGACATATTTGGAACATACGTCGGTAAGAAAGGCTGGAAAGTTTTCATCTGTCTGCAGCTTGACTGAAGCATAACTTCGAACAGAGATGGCCAGCGAACTGAGAGTTGGCTAAACTAAGTTATCAACAGTGTCATGTGGGACGTCGTTAATGAGACCAGTCGTAAACATTCTAGAAAGAATGATCTTCGCTTTGCGCTGAATACAGCCAAACAGAACGACCTGAGGGATTATTGATTAGTTTCGCGAAGAGCATAAAGTGTTTTCAGGACTTTACGTGTCAAGCTTGACTAAGTTATAAAACTGCATTGCACCCAGCGTAGGCGTGATCCATATATTTTTTCTTGTAAGGAAAAGAAAACCTAGTTCCAATATACCTTCATTTCACCATCATTTTGGTAATCCACTTTTCTTTCCATTTCCATTTTAATTATTGACACAGGATATCTCTGCCCTTGACTTTTTTATACTGTCCTAACTTAGATTGCAATGAGTTTTTTCTTTGCATTAATAGCTTCCCTCTAATCTAGGGGATTAGCCTCATTCTTGCATGTCAAGCATCACAAATTACCTTCTATATGTAGATTTTGCAAAATAGATTAAACAAACTGCATTTCAATCTTCATGAGCTTAATGTTAAGACCGGCAACTGGTCGAACAAAACCCAAGATCCAGTTGTACAGAAGAATCGTTTTAAAATGTGTTCGAAGAAATCTTTAAGGGTCCTCGCACCTCTAGAAGAAAACCAATCTACTACACGTAGTTCTCTCTCTCTCTCTCTCTCTCTCTCTCTCTCTCTCTCTCTCTCTCTCTCTCTCTCTCAGTACTTCCTATAAGAGGTATAGTTTGTATTTCGTTTGGAGTCAAAGGTTATATCAGTATGTTAGTTAAATTTTTTATTGCAGTCTGTGAGAAATTGTCGCTTGTATATCACAAACAGTATTATTTACGTATTTAGTAAGAAGTGAATATGTAGTTGGTGATGGGAGAAGGTTGAGTGTTTCTTGTACATGAGCGAAGTAGCCTTTATTTTATCATGTAATGTGATTATAAAGTTGGCAATACTAATGGTAAAGGGAATCGTTGATTGTGTTATAAGCTCTGCTGACAGACACACATACACTTTACTTTATCGTCAGATTCTTTTTTCCTTTTAATAGAGGTTGTTTCAGAAGGCTGCTCTTCTGGTTTTCAACAAATATATTAAGATAAGGTTGCTTTTCTTCTTGTCCCCTCGCTGTGGTTCATCAAAGCTGACTATCACCCAGGTATCGTAGGTAATTTATTCTTTTTTTAGATTTTTGGTAATGTGGAAAGAATTGAAGCCAAAGTTTGAGCGTATAATTCGGAAGTGTTAGAGGGAGAAAAAGGGAAACCTGGAAAGATCTAGACAGATTATCCAAAGGAGGTAGCGAAAGAGAGGGCCCCGATAGCCAGGAAGCACGAGACTGACGCCAGATAAGAGATGAATGGCGCCGTGTGTGTGGGGGTGTCGGACACGCTGCTTATGAGCCTGTGTCGGTTTATGAAGTCGTTAATGTTGAGGAAATTTTTTGCTGGGGTATAAATAGGGTTCAATAATTAAAGGGGGAATGGCAGGGGACGGACAAATATATACATATATATATATATATATATATATAAACTATCTATATATATATATATATATATATATATTATATTAATATAATATAATTTTTTTTTTTTGTCCCGTCCCCTGCCATTCAGTCTAACTCTTGAACCCTATTAGAACCCCAACAAAATACATACGTACACAAACGTGCGCGCGCGCACACACAAAACACACCACACACACGCACAACACATATACATGTGTGTGTATATATGTAATATATACAGTATATGTAGTGACGTATAGTATGTAATGTTAATGTTAGATGAAGCAAGCATTTTGCTGCAGATGAATTTTCAGTAAAGGGACGTTATCCTTCCCTCCCACCCTTCTACCCACCCTCTCAACGCTCCCGTAGGCCTTGTTTGGTCAGCCGAAACTTCCCTCCTCCCGCTGTGGCACCGAAGGCTTCTGGGGGCGTGTGCGCTGTGCGCCTTTAAGTTAGGAAAGGGAGCTGGTGCGGTCGTTGGTGGGGCCTGATGGCGTTCGAATTCATCTTGACATTGGTTGCCTTTTGGGGTGGGGCGCGCTCTCTGCCTCTTCTTCTCCTTCTTCCTTTTCTCCTCTCTCTCTCTCTCTCTCTCTCTCATTTTTTTGAGTTGGTGCAAGAGGGGGAAGGGAGTGGATCCCCCATTGTTTTAAACATTCTTTTGATTGTCGAAGGTTGAACATTTTTGGGGGCACTGTTTCTTGTCTTGAGATTTATTAGTAAAATGCAAATTACGTAAATAGGATCACGTGTGTGGTTTTGTTTAGCTAGTTATATAAAAACGCAGACATACTTGAAAAATAAAATTCCCCATTAGTATATTAAAGCACATTTATGAAGAACCGGGAGACAGAAATCGTCCCCTTGACTTTTTTTCCCCAAGTCAGCTTGGTGCATTGTCTTGGCGAACCTTAGTAGGTTCCTTGTCAGATGACTTTGTTACGGTTCCGCTTCCGCTGTCGTTGCTACTATAGTTGGTTTGATGCCATGTTTGTTGATACCCCGAGATGATGAATAATATAAAATCCATTTGATTCGTTTTTCACAATTGTTAAAGTTATCTGGACTGCTTTCTGTGGCAAAACTTCCAAGAATTGCTTGGCCCCTGATTTTACGGAGTTCACCTGTCCGTCGGTCTGTCTGCTTGACCGATCCTGTATATACCCGTCTGTCCTCGGAGACTAAAGTTCTTGAAGCTCTGTGGTCTTAATTACTCTGAAGATAAAGGCTACAAACTTCCTAATATTATCCGCAGCATCAGTAAGATTAATGGGGACTGAGCATGTCAAGTAGCAGTTCCAGTGGTCAAGTTCCAGTGAAAGGTTATAGTAGTTGGAAGTCGGAGGTCAACAAGAAATTTGCCATTCTTAGGAATTGTTTCTCACATCAGCTCGTTTGTCTTTTCTTTGTTGGGATTTTTATATTTGTTATATTTGTTTCGTATTTAGATAAACTCATAATATTTAAATTAATTTTGCATTAAGTGCGGATATTAATTTTGCATTGAGTGCGGAAGTACATTCTTTAGTTTTGGTAAAGACTTGGGATATTCCTTGTGGTGACAACGCCGGTTTCACAGTTATAACTCCTCACCAGTAGTGGAGTTACAGCTTTATTTCATACAGACTTCCTCTGAAATCTTGCATAGTTGCTCAGTATTTGTCATGACTACCCTATATATGTAAATATACAGTACAGCAAGCGGAATACTGAAAGTCTGTCTGTTGTTCATACTTAGCTTTTCCTAAATATGACCCAATAATTTAACAATTGCTAAGGTAGAGCGTCGAAATCTGAAGTACATTTTAACTGTAATAAAACATCTGTGGCATTGCAGCCTCCCTCCCTCATACAAGAGCAAACACCCCAAACTTGTTTTACCTTTTGGCTCCGCAGAGGAGATCCTTCAATGGAGTGCTTTCGGATTTTCTGTCAAAATCCCCCACGTTGAGGTTTAGCACTTATCCATAAGATTTTCATGCTGCCAGTAATTCCAGTATTTTTTTCTACCTATTTAAAATGGAAAAGGACATCCGGTCAGGTACTGCCAGGTTTTTTTTTTTTCTTTCTTTTTTTAGTAAATTCTTGTTTTCTGTGTCTCTTGGGATGGGATACCGAAAAGGGCGTGTAAGTAGAATGGCCTCACAAACATTTTCAGTTTTGATGCGTTATTAAGATGGTTCCACAATGCTCTACCCACTACGGTTATATAACAGGGATAATATCCGGGAAAGTACAATGGGGCATTCTTTATTGAGAAATCGTTGAGAGTTATTTTTCTATGGGTTGTACAAAGTAGAATTCATGCCTAATGCTGTACTGATACTGAAGCTTTATCATTTTATTTTTGTATAATATAAGAAAATACATTCAAGATGATTGCCTAAAGTTAGCCGAGAACAAATTTGTTTAAGCTCTGCTGCTAAAAAGTATTCGCCGCAAGTAAAGTAATAGCGATATAGTAGAATTTTATTTTTACTTCAAGCAAAACTATGATAAATTGTTCAACAGGAATGAAAAAAAATCCCTGTTTGTGATGACTTTTTGAAGCAAACGAGTATTATAACACGCTAAATCTTGAGCTTTCAAAGGTTACTGCCCCCCTCCGTCAGAAGAATGTATGCGAAGATTACATTCGAGATTCTCTGCCTTATACATATGTTGTCCAGGCGTCCATTTGTTACTATCACAAAGGTTTTCCCTCGTGTCCGGAAACTCATTCTTAGTTTCCCAAACTGGTCTTAGACATTCATGGAGTTTATAGGGTTCCTAAGTGCAGAAAAAGATAACTTGTAGATCTTTTAGAATTTATGTGGACCAAAAGATGCGGAAAAGGTGCTTAAATTCCTTTTACAATTTCATAAAATAGATGAACTGTCAGATACAGATTCTGAAAAGAGACTAGACGAATTTCCAAGTGTACTCAGTGGTCAGGAACCTTCCATCAAATTTACTATAGAAAGATTATTGGTTAAACTTCGAGATGTTTATGTAAGAAAATAACTGGAGGTTTCGAAGCACATGTGTAACATGTGTCATAGAATTTCATATATTTATTAAGGTATTTTCATGAAGATGCAAGTAAGGGAAGTATTAGTGGGAATATTTTTAAGAGCTTTTAGGATGTGCCCCTAAATATTTTGATATTGAAATGAGTTGCATGAGAAGCCATTTTTCTGAGTTAACATACCCATCGTTGTGTAGAGTTACATCAATTCACGACTACAGAAAATATTGAAAAATTTCCTTCTCACAGTATTTTCCGGAAGATTAATAAGATTAAAGCATGGAAGCTATGAAATTATAAATTCTTGTTCCATTTCTTGGAATAATGAATGCAAGAAATGAAAAACAAAACGTAAGGGTATACGCAATATAGCAAGAACATTGCAACTTTGCTTACATGGCAGCAACTGGCAGTAATTTGGCTGTACGTCTCTCCGAACATAGACATGGCATCAGAAGACAAGACAGGGTTAATGCTAGAGCAATTTTTTGTTGAGACAAAAATTACAGAATGATAGTTGTAACATAAAGCAATTATATATGTAAAAAAAATCCGCAGAGGCACGAAAGAGGCATTAAGCAAATACTATAAGCATTCACGATATTTTGGAACAAATCCTTTATTAGCTTGGATAGAATAAACTCGACTGATGTCTTACAGGAAACTGGCTTTTGGGGCAGGGGGTCTTAGAGGAGTGAACATGGATACTGTTTCTGTGGTTGACCAGCACGTTCGCCTGGTAATCCTAGTCCCAAACCAAGGGAAAACTCTACCGTGACGCAAGTATCTTGGATATGAAGGTATTGGACTCTTCGTGGGGAGATCTGCAAGAACAGTTTAAGAAATATAAACAGTGAATCTCAAAATGTAATCGTCACTTACAATTCTACTGACGAAAGGGACAGTAAACCTCGAGAGCTCAAGGTTTTTGTGTTGTTATATAATTCCAAAGTCTTTGTAAGAAGGGTCTGCTGTATATGTCGGAACGGGATGATTCTCTGTGCACCATAAATTGCTTGGTCAGTAATATAATTTATTGCTATTATTTCAAGGCAGTTCAACATCTGTCACTTGGATTAACATCCTACTTTTAAACCTAGTTGATGTTGAGGTTAGTCATATGATCTAGTACGTGGATGTACTCCGTCAGTGTTTATAGAGTCAAGTTTTTTTAGCTCTTTTCAGACAAACACGTTCGCTTTTACATATCTCCCCATTTTCTTTCTTTTTTTCCATTGTCTGGTCTTTTTTTGTCTTTCCATAGTACAACTTGGAGTTTATTTTAGGTATCCGCTCTCTCTCTCTCTCTCTCTCTCTCTCTCTCTCTCCATTATTGTTATTAGTAACTCCCGGTTTGTTTTCTGTACTTCTGAAGAGTGTGTTGAATAATGCGCGCACATATGATACATCGGTAAGCGACTCATTCATCTTAATTACGCTAATTTGGAGACCGCTATTGGTAGGTTAATGTATGTCATGCATTTTTTATTACAGCTTCCGGATTTCAGTTGACTCAGATAAAAAAAAGTACTTTAATGAATGAAAAATTGGTAAAATCCTTATAGTCAGTAGTTTAAATTTTTATACTGTATAACTGCGTTAATTAAGATATTTCTCAAAGTCACTAAGAAATATGAGTAGTCATGATAAAAAAGTATTTAAAGATATGTTTGTTTGTATATTTACAAGGTGTGAAAGGCCATTAAGAATGAAGTTGGCGTTACTGGACATTGCAGACCTTGCACACACATACATACATACATACTAAATTCTGCCACTGAAATGTAGCATTTTAACTTAATTACATAATTAATGTATTCTGTTAAACGTAACAAGAATTCTATGAAACAGTTTAATTCTGCACGAATTTCTTTGGCGTCAGAAGAGCGAGAACTTCAGGCATTGAAGGAGGTGAGCGGTCAAGTGTTACCTTATCACTGCACTCAGTGACACTTGGGGTCACGCTTGCCAGCTGTCAAAATATATCACATGAGAGCAAGTAAGCAAATGAATAAAACTGTTCTCCTTCCATTACTTGCATAAACAAAGACCACTTTTCATTGAGATGGATTTCATATTAATTCGCAAGGCTTCGTCATGAAACACCAGGATATATAATTTTAGGCATGCACATAAAAGCAAGTGTAACTAGGCCTGCAGAATTATATGTACTTTTTAATTTAATCAACTTCAATTAATAAGTGTAAATACGTAACTATACCGGTTTACTTCAACCTCAGCTGTCGAATTTATGATATCAAAAAGCCGATTATATGTTGAGCACATAACTGTCTCTAAACCATGCACTTGTAGCTTTAAGCAAATTATTTCGTCCACTGACTGATCGCTTTTCGTTCTCATAACCACGAAATGAAAATTCTAAAACCAGCAGTATTTCGTGCCTGCTTTCATGGGAAAATACATTGGCACAGTTTGTTGCAAGAAATTTTGTTGTGTCACCAACGCTTGCTAGATTTTCAATGAGTCAACGAAAGTTCAGTAAAAACAAGGCGTGATCCAACTTCCAGCTTACTCTAGACGTGTGCAAGATTTTTCCATCAGGCACAAGTTGTCAACATTAAAATCTATGGTCAAATGGCGCCTTGTTTCACCAACGAAAATTAAAATAAATACATTATATTTTGTTAGGAATATTTTCTGTACTGTTTAACAAGCACATTTATTTTTTGCATTTTCAATATAATAGATGAATCATAAATATCGTAACCTAAAATTTCTGTATCTTTAACTAAACGTGAAACACCTTTTTCAGCCCTTTTTAGGCGCCTCCATAGACCTTTCTTACCCCCATAACAACAACAGCAATGATAACAAGTAGTTTGTAGGCATACTACCTGAGTAAGCGAAAAATTTCTAGTTTAAAGGATTTCATACCACAGAGTCAAAGTCCTTTTATTTATTTATTTATTTATTTATTTTATTTATTTATTTATTTATTTATTTATTTATTTTTATAACCGTATGGCTGAACGGATAAGTTCAGTATGACCCATGTGTCAATCCACAGAGGCCCAGGTTCGAATCGTGGTTGAGATTTTTTCCAAGGTAAAGTAAATCTTATACTTTCTGATTGTCTGAGCATATATTATAAATATATTTGATTATGGCTGGAAGTGCATGATTTATAGTTTAAGTGCTCAACATATAATCGGGTTTTATATATATATATATATATATATATATATATATATGCATTAAGCTACAAATGTCCTTTCATATCCAATTAGCTCCACCTCGGAATATATTTTCATATTATGTTAACCGAAGGGGAATTATTTAGTTGATAATAATTTCGTCCTCTGATGGATTCGAACCAGCGGACAAATCAGGACTTCAGTGACGTTATCTATATATCAAGACAAAACAGTTAGGATGTATACCCAGTGATCATTTTTTCATAATGATACGCGTGCATATATTCGTCATCCGTGTCATTATATATATATATATATATATATATATTTATATAATATTTATATATATATATATATTATATATATTAGGGATGGGCCCAAGTAGCGGTATCGGTGGTATCGGCTAGTTTTTGTGGTATTGGTATCGGTGAGTTTCTGGCCGATACCAGCCGATACTTATGTCATTAGTATAGGAATTTAAAACCCTTCTAGGCTTCCTAAAGTGTAGTATAACAAAACCCACCAAACAAACTGTATATAGACAATTATTGTATGTAGGTTCATTGTTTTTATCTTTTAAAAACAGATGGTATCTTAATACTATAGTGTAAATTTAACAATTTATTATTAATAATTCTAATTTTAATTAATTATGAGTCATTGCCATTCTGTTGGAGTTGGGTACTATTTTAACATGGGCAGTACAGGTATGGTATAAGTGAATGGCGCAATGAGTTACTGAACAGCTACTGCTGCAGCGTGGAATAAGACACGTGCAGTTTATATAACACTATCATATGACCTTTCAACTTTTGAACCTTTAATATACAATAATCAGAGAACAAGAATGATTTGAGTAACAATATAGTATATTCTGCCAAATAACAGTATAATATGGAGGTAACAGGTATCGGTATCGGTCAAAAATTTGTATCGGTGCATCCCGAAAATTATATATATATATATATATATATATATATATATATATATATATATATATATATATATCAGCATTTCAGCTACGCCACCTCTTTTACCATTCCTTTCTAATTCCTCATTTCTCATCTTCCAGTTGTTCTTACACCATGTAACGGACAGAAGCAGAACCAGCATACAGAAAGGTGCGCGAACGTCTTGGAAATTATGTTTGTCTGTTTGTTTGTTTGAGCTTCCTCTTTTGCTACGTTACCGACTGGTGTTTGTTGATAAGGTATATTCTTTATAATGAATATGATTGTGATTATGAATATTGATAATAGTAAGTGGTTCATTCATCTCTCCCCGGAGTGTTGGTCTTTTGTTAGTAAATGGGAAATTGTTGAGTAAGCTTCTGCCCCTATTCTTTATGTATGTATTTATATATATATGTATGTATATATATATATATAGATATATATATATATATATATATATATATATATATATATATATATATATATATAGGGATGCACCGATACCGATACCGATTCCGATACCTGTTACCTCCATATTACTGTTGTTTAGGAGAATATATATTGTTACTAAAATCATTCTTGTTCTCTGTTTATCGTAAATTAAAGGTTCAAAAGTTGAAAGGTCATATGATAGGGTTATATAAACTGTCCGTGTCTAATTCCAAGCTGCAGCAGCAGTAGCCGTACAGCAACTCATTACACCATTCACTTGAACCATACAGGTACTGCACATGTTAAAATAGTACCCAACTCCAAGAGAATGGCAGTAACTCATTGCTGATAGAGATAGATGCAACCATAGTTAATTAAGATTAGAATTACAATAATAAATTGTTAACTATACTCTACAGTATTAAGGTACTTATATACAATATGACTATATATAGTTTGTTTGGTGGACTTTGTTAATATATGCAGGCAGTCCCCAGTTTACAACAGTTTTGGCTTACGATGTTCCAAGGTTATGGCACGTTTTAATTATATTCGTCAGAAATTATTTCCAGGTTTACGCCTCATGTTCCAGGGTTACGCCACTTACGACACTGATCCGGCAGAAGAAATATGACTCAAAAAGGCAAAATAATCAATATTTGAGTTTTTTTTTATGAAAAGCACAATAAAATGCAGTTTACATAGTTTTCAATACAACTAAAGTACTAAAAGTAATTTGTTCTTGGGATTTTTGACAATTTTTTATGATGTCCTGGCTTGAGATGCGTCTCAAGAACTTAACCCCCATCGTAAATTTAGGCCTCGAAGGGTTTTAAATTCCTATACTATTGACAAAAGTATCGGCTGGTATCGGCCAGAAATATACTGATACCACAAAAACAAGCCGATACCGCCGATACCGATACTTGGGCACATGCCTAATACATACATACATATATATATATATATATATATATATATATATATATAATATATATATATATATATATATTTTAAGAGAGAGAGAGAAGGGGGGGTTAGGGGGGAGTCTGGTGGTACTCGGAGATAGCATAGGATAGGCTTTATTGTCTATTTGAGATGTACAAAACTGCCAATGCATCCATAATTATACTCACAAAGACGTGCATAGGCTCTGCGTAAAATTTTTTAAAAATGAAATTAATTAAAATCTGGTAGAATCTTTTCATATAACGTCATTACAGCCTTAGTCCAAAAGAGCATGAAAGCACCAACCTGGGTCAATGCAGCCCTCTTCTCACATCCCTCTCCCTCCATCCTCCAACCCACTGTGCCACCGCCCATACCCCCTCCCCTCCTGTGGCTCCAAAAGACCCCTTCCTCATCTTGTCGTCTTTCACATCGCCCTCCTTCATCCGGGGAAAAATTTCCTCCTTCCGGGTGCATGTTATTGCAGCAGCCTCCTCGATTCTTTTTTTTTTCTTTCTTTTTTTACCATCTTGTTTTTGTTTTTTAAGGAAAACGTTGGGTGCGGAGAAAGGTGACGACAAAATTGAGAAAGGAATAGATCGTTTGTCATGTGTGACTGTCACGTGTGATTAATATTTTTAATAAATGACTTGCGGCGATGCTGCTCTCTCTCTCTCTCTCTCTCTCTCTCTCTCTCTCTCTCTCTCTCTCTCTCTCTCTCTCTCTCTCTCTCTCTCTCTCTCTCTGAAAAGGTAACATCGCCTTGTTATACGTATCTCATGGAGTGTTACGCTTAATCGGAAGAAATGAAAATGTTTCATCAGTGAAATATTTTCCATTTGCGTTTAAAACATTTGTTTTTATATACAGTTGTATAAAAACCGAACGTAAAATTCCCTTCATAATGCTCTTTCGAATATAGTGATCTGATAATTGGCTTTGTGCAGTAAGCTTCTCATGTGATTGGAACGCCTGTGACATGTATCATTGCAACTGATATTTTTTAAGTGTCCGTTTCAATTGTTTAAAACTAATAGATTTCACGGGGTATTTTCGTTGAAAATAATAATAATAATAATAATAATTAAAATAATAATAATAATAATAATAATAATAATAATAATAATAATAATAATAATAATAATAATAATAATAGTGGCAAAAGCCCTCCACTGGAGCCTGTGCAAGAAACATCAGCTACCTTGCAGTAATAAGTGGTACGAGCACCAACCTGAAGAAGTGATAGAAAACGATCACGCAAAGATCCTCTGGGACTATGGTATCAGGACGGATAGGGTGATACATGCAAACAGACCAGACGTGACGTTGATTGACAAAGTCAAGAAGAAAGTATCACTCATTGATGTCGCAATACCATGGGACACCAGAGTTGAAGAGAAAGAGAGGGAAAAAATGGATAAGTATCAAGATCTGAAAATAGAAATAAGAAGGATATGGGATATGCCAGTGGAAATCGTACCCATAATCATAGGAGCACTAGGCACGATCCCAAGATCCCTGAAAAGGAATCTAGAAAAACTAGAGGCTGAAGTAGCTCCAGGACTCATGCAGAAGAGTGTGATCCTAGAAACGGCACACATAGTAATAAAAGTGATGGACTCCTAAGGAGGCAGGATGCAACCCGGAACCCCACACTATAAATACCACCCAGTCGAATTGGACGACTGTGATAGAGCAAAAAAAAAAAAAAATAAATAAATAAATAATAATAATAATAATAATAATATGTACCGTTATGTTATTGAAAAGAGAAATTTGTAAGTAGAGTGTAGTGTTGCGGTGAATGTCCAGGTCTAGATTCCTTATTTTGTATTTGTTATAGTTTGAAAACGTCTGTGACTGCTCTAGTTTTCTTAGCAGCCTGCTCTCTCAGGGGAAACGGATTTTGACAGGCGCTGTTGGTCCTACAGGAAATTGCAGTAGTGGGTGTACTAGCTTTTGTACAAACGTGAAGAATGACGGGTACCTAAACTAATGAACCTTTGATGAGAGAGATGAGTGCTAGTAGTTATGTAGTAATAGTAGTACCCACATGGTATTACGTACTACTGATCGGTGTCACTGTGCCAGACGGGGATTAATAGCTGTTACGGCTAGTTAATGAGAGGCAGCATTGCTCCGTCGGAGTTTCTGTCTGTTACTGCATATGCTGCTGGGTCGAATTGGGGTCATTTAACAGTACATTCAGTGATAAGTCACATAACTAGGGACGCCATGCTAGCTAGTGTTATTTTCATTCAGATTTTTTTTATTGCATATTAATTTTTTTAAACAGGATGTTGACTACAGCCAATGAAGCTGGAACAACAATGTGGTCACATCAGCTTTTTTTTTTTTTTTTTTTTTTTTTTTATCTTTTGTATGCGTCCAAATAACATATCTAAGGTCTTGATAGACCCCAATCAATTTTTGTAAAGGACGGAGCTCTTGGCATTGGTGAGTATCTTAAGCGGTTTTGGTGGCTTTCAGTGGAATTTTGTCCTTGAAGAAATGGTACAATTTTAAGATGAGTTGATGAACCCTTTTTTTTTTTTTTTTTTTTTTTTTTTGTAGAAAGGGAATGTATTTGGTTTGACAGTTGAAGTGTTATCAAACGCCGTGCCGTAGTATTGGAGGATGCGTTGAGTTGAAAGGTAATCGTGCCACCATTAAAACAATTGATTAATTAGGCGCAGCACTCACTCTAATGCTTTCAGAATCGCCTCACCCCTGCATCAATATCTACTCTAGTTAACTAGAGTTTTTTTCTTTGTTCTTCTGTGTCAAGGCTTTTGAAGTGTGTCCAGGAGGTTCTTCTTGAAAAACTATCAGGAAATATGATGATGATGATGATGATGATGATGATGATTATTATTAATTATTATTATTATTATTTAACTTACTCAGCTACGTAGAGAGTCGAGGACAGATGAAAGTGGGCATGCCTCTTGGGGTTTGTTGAAGTTGGTATCACGTTCAAAAGAACTAATTGTCGTTGACAAATTACTCTGCTACACGTTTGAGGGAGTCGAATTTTATTTAACTTTTAGTTTATCGATTATTTCATTTATTGGTTATTTCATTCGTTGTTCTTCACGTGTCACTATTTGCAATAGTATTGGCAAGGTATTGTTTCATGTACGGTCACTACTGCAGGCCTTGGCTCGTTTGATAGCTCTGTCCTAGGTTTGGAGTTCAGCTGAAACTCTTGAAATCTAGTCTGTACTTTCAAACTAGCCGGACGCTTCTCTCTCTCTTCTCTCTCTCTCTCTCTCTCTCTCTCTCTCTCTCTCTCTCTCTCAGGTCGTCTGATATTTTCGAAACTAAAATTATAACTTAAACTAGAGAAGAATAGGATTGAAAATGGCTGGCATTCGGCGATATGATGTAAGGAACTTTCAGTTCAGTACCAGTAATAATAGTAAGAATATTAGTATTATTAATAAAAACTGACTCTTTTAGGGAAATCTAAAAAAATATAGTTATCAAAGAAAATTTTTTTTTCTAGACAACTGATTTTTTCCAAACTTATTTACGTATCAATTGGTTGATAATATGCTCAGTAATATTCCCACAGAACGTTGAAACAGTAAATGAAACTTACATTGTCAGACAAGCAAATTTGAAATGTGTATATACGATTAAAGTTATGTATATGATTAAATAGTTACACATGACAGATGGAATATTCATATTATATTTCCAGGATCGTTTAGGGTAGCCTCGTTGCAGCTAACAATGCCTAAGATAGAAGTTGAGATGATATCTTTGGGATATCTTAGTTGCGTTTTCTCCGTACAACAAATCTTAAAGCTGCGAATACTGCGAAATATAGAAAAACTCGCCAATATTTCAGGATCGTATTGTTCAGGAGAGAGAGAGAGAAAATATTTGTCAAGTCTAGAAAATCAAGCATTCCTTAACATAGAAAAAAAAATGCTCGAATTAAGCTTGAATGAAGACTGAAAGAAATATCGAATGATACACATTTAAGTAAAAAAAAAACTTACTTGGTGTATAATTTTATCCTGTCCACACTAAAAAGTAAAATAGATATTTCCGAGGAAAATTGGCAGTTTTGTCTGTCTTCACCTGGTAGTTTTTATGCTTTAATATTTGGATCCCCGAATATTTTGTGGGTGATACAAAATTGCGGCTGGAAAATGAATATCTTTAACCTTTAAGACTGAGACTATACTTTACAAAGGAGTTTTACATTATGTACATAAATACATATGCATATATATATTACATATGTACGCACACACACACATAGATATATATATATATATATATATATATATATATATATATATATATATATATATATATATATATATAGTATCTGTATGTATGTACTAACTGGACCTCATTGAAACTGGATGGTATCTAGCGGAGATATTTATTCAAAATTCTATCCAGTTCCCAGGTTCGACTCCAGTGTAAGAGGAGCAAATGACATTGTTTTGTATACTTATGTGTATGTTTGTGTGGCGAATACTTACTCGTAAAAAGTTAATGTCATTTTTATGAAGGCGACTCTCTCATGTACATATTTCATTAAATTTTATTGCATCACCGACGGAGTTTAATTATTGATGATAAACATTGACACGCTCGGGGATGGTTTCAAGATATTAATGTCGATATACAATGACTTATAAAAGCATAGGAAAGCGCCTCAGTGGCGTGATCGGTATGGTATTGGCCTGCCACCTCGGTGGCCGCGAGTTCGAGTCTCGGACATTCCTTTGAGGTGTTAGAGATGCGTTTTTCTGGTGATAGAAGTTCACTCTCGACTTGGTTCGGAAGTCACGTAAAGCTGTTGGTCCCGTTGCTAAATAACCACTGGTTCCATGCAACGTAAAAACACCATACAAACAAACAAACAAAAGCATAGAAAACTGGAAATATGAAATTCAGTCGTTAACGTTTCGCTGCAGTTCGACCCAGCATCATGGTCTCTGCTAAATCCGCAGATACTCTCGATGGGAAAACTTGTCGATTTAAATGAAGCAAGCCATGTGCTGGCAAAGGCTCATGCTCCTTGGGCAGTCCTTTGCTGGAAGAACTTAAACCTGCTTTTGGTTATAATTCTGCTGAGGTGGCAGACTTGGAAGTGACGGTCAAGGCTGTGCAAATGCTACTTCAACACTCACCATTGATTGACTGGCGTCTCTCCCATGTAAATCAAATACACTTGCAGATTGTTTATGTTATGTCCGATGTTCCTTTGTCTTAAGTTTGGTGGCCACCTGTTACGGTGTTGGTTTATAGTTCTCTAGGGCGTCTTGATCGCTGGTTTCGTTCTCGTGATAGAGGATTGTTGCTATTGAAGGTTTCTTAATGCTCGTCGGTAGAAAGAATTTGATTAGTCCTGGCTGGCAGGTCTAATGTTACTATAATGCTCGTCGTCGTGCCCCCTGATGGCTTCTTCATGAACCTGGCACTAAATTCTCTCAGAGAGACAATTGCATTTATTCCAAACATCCTAATATAAACGCCGGGACTTACTCCTACATAGCATTAGAACTGGTACATGGTTAGAATAACCAATATTAATCAAACTTGGGTTGCCCTATCGAGTTTTTTTTTATGAGTGCCATGAAGAACAGTGGAATTTTGCGAAACAAGGACTTCGTGAACAGGAAATTTTTCGCCACTGCTGTCTTTGTACGTATATCGAAGGGCAATACTCGCTAAAGATGTTTGTCTTTGTTAACATCATCTTTACACCCGTCTTGACGAAGGTATCCTAATGAACCTGCAGTAGGTGGATGGGGCAACACACTCCTTTTGGGGTATACATACATCTGGCCTCTTCCGGGACAAGGTAGCGGTGTTTTCGATCCGGTATATGCGTTTCATCGACGGGTAATTTAGGGGACGCGATCATGCCGTTGTGTGGGTAAGACCTCGCTAACCGAGAAATTCGACGGAGGGACGAACGCTATATATATAAACGCGGTTTATATATAGTTCCTGAGGATTTTATGCACCCTCTTTACGAGATTGGATGTCTGGGTAAGAGTCTTACTTAGTTTGGGGCGTAATGGGTTTCCCAGCTTGTGAGGTTTTGTACTATATTGGTAACCTTAACATAGTCCCTTTATAGGCAGGTTCCTCGCACCGGTTGTACTGATTCTGTGGTGCTGTTCGCTTCCCGTTTGATGTCACTTTTGGTGCATTTTGTGAAATACTTGAATACTGAATCATCTTGAAGAATGCTGTCCATCTTATGACAATGTTCACCCCTGTATATAAGGACTAGTACGGATGTTTTGTATGCCCTTGGTAAAGTAATACTGACTTTATTCTCAGGGTTTTTGGCAGTTTCTCTACCTTATATTTAATTGCAATTGCCTATTTAGCTTAAACTGGCAAAATTAAAACATTCCCGAGTATCTCTATATCTTCCCCTTGATGAAATGAACAGTGAAAAATTATGATGTGACCTTTCCCCTTCAAAACAAGAAATTATTAGAATAAACAAGAGAAACTTCATCCTAAACTTCGTCGATGCAGCCATTATTTTAAATAAAGAGTGAAGTAATATTGTGATTAAAAACTTCTTGATAATTGTTTATGAAGTTTTTTTTATATTAGTTGATGGCAACAGGCTCGTTTTTCGATATTTGGTTCGAACAGTAATGTTGTTTTGTTGACTGTAATGACGAGTCTAAGATGAAGTTTCTCTGTTTTTTCGAACGGACTGTTTAGGAAGAAACAGCTACAACAAAGAAACACCATTTCAGGCTGACTGTTATAAAAACTTACGTTGTCAGATAAATGTTGATAATGCAACGCAGGTAGCTGCATATGAAGCCCTTATTAACTGGTGGACGTATAAAGAAAACCTGCAGCTAAGGAATTTATTTCATTGTGGGGTAACAGTAGTATAATTAACAGAGACCGAATGGGATTACTGTTGGAATCGGGACGAGCAGAGTACGAGGTTTTAGTTTGAGAAGCACATTGGCATTATTGTATCCCCGTGATGTTTCTCTTCTTCTTTCGGAAATCTGCACTCGTTTATGGCTTCTGTTATTTTTGCAAGAGGGCAAGACGAGATTGCTGCGCTCTTGTTTTGCCCTGAGATTTTTTTTCTGTCGTACTCCTCTTTTGCTCAATGGTTTAGCTATGCAGTTTTATTTCTATCCTCTTTTTTTTATATTCTTGATCCTTATATACTCCCTCTTCGTCTTTGCAATGGTCTCTGTTCTTCCGCTAGAGAGTTTCTTACTTAATGAGTTTATGCACTTGTGCCAGTTTGTTCTTTTACGGGTCGTGCCTGTAACAGGAATAAATGTCCTCCAGTCACTTGCAGGGCTTCGTTAAAAAAGAACGTAAAAGAGAGAGAGGCATTCGCAATTGCAAGCCCTTCTGTATCTGCAGTTGCTCGAGTGTCAGTAGTGGAGTAGGTGGTGGTATCAAGGTGCCTGCTGTGATATGTGGCGTTTGCATATCGAGTAAATGTCAGGAATATTGAAAGGTAGGTGTGAACGCAGGTGCTTCGGGTGAACTTGGCTGCCGAAAATAGGACTTCGTAACTTCAATAGGAATAGTAACGATGAAGTGTTGAATTGTGGCTTTTTGCGTACGTTTTGCTCTTTTTAGGTTTGACAAAATACTCATTATTCAACCCTAATTCACATATATTAAAACAAAACAGCTTATGTAACTGTACACTTCGCAGTTATTTACGCAACCAAACTTAGCTTTTGTCGAGGCTGAAATTTAATAAGAAACAAGCAGCTGTCAGCTGGGCGGTTCGTTTCTATGGTTAACCAAACTTTCATAATTTTTTTTTTGCTTTATTATTATTTGTAGTTTAATTTCTTGGAAGTTTATACTAATGTTTTATCCTTGTTAATGATAAAGATTTTCATTTAGTTTTTACATGGTATATGATGTCATTTATATTTTATTGTGCTTATATTTTGTTCTGGGAATTCAGATAATTTTCCCTTGAACTTAATGACCACATATCTTAATTATCTTCGCTGATCTGCTCTATTGTCTAACCATGGAGAATCGACGCTGTGATTAAGATGGTCCAATCAGCCATGGATAGCTGGGAAAGCAGTAGGACAGCAATGATAAGGCAGTATGCGAGGAGAGGATCAGCTTGCTTAGGGGTAAGTGCGAAGACAACAGAACCCGGCAGTAGCTTTGACCTTTTGAAAGCTGAAACCTTGCAGTCACTGGAACGCTACTAAGGGCTTTAATGTTGCAGATGCTGCAACTGCGCGGAGAATGCAATACTATGGCGTTATAACCAGGCCGTTATTGTCATGTAGATGCTGTAGTCCTTTAGCTTTTGTAGCCTTGTAGTGTGGATTTCGCACTCGACTACCGATCCGGCGGTCCGAAGTTCGATCCTCGGCACGGCCAACGTGGAACCAGAGGAATTTATTTCTGGCGATAGAAATTCATTCCTCGATACAATGTGGTTCGGATCCCACAATAAGCTGTAGGTCCCGTTGCTAGGTAACCAATTGGTTCCTAGCTACGTAAAAATATCTAATCCTTCGGGCCAGCCCTAGGAGAGCTGTTAATCAGCTCAGTGGTCTGGTAAAACTAAGATATACTTAATTTGTAGCCTTGTAGTGACTGTAACTCTGCTAGTACTGTAAGGCTGTCAGTGAGCCCTGCAGAGGTTGCAGTCCTACCGACACTGTCCCCAGGAGAACGCAACCCTTGTGACTCATGAAACCTGTATATGGTTGCGCACTGTTTGGCCTACTTTTGCAGTTGAACTTGGCTTCCAGACTGAGGATAGTTATCAGAGTCGGTTTTTTGAGCTCAAAAAAGTTCATCGCCTTTTGCTTTCATATCAAGAGAGAACCTTTTACGTGATGTAATGGTCGCTTTTAGGAGTTGCTTTACAAAGTCTGCATAGTGTTTTATCTGTACTGGGCAGCTTTCCAATTCCTTCTTATCGGTCTCGTTTTGGCACTGAGGTACGAATGCTTTTCTTGTAAATAGATTTTAGTCTTATTCTTTGCGTACGCGAAAGTTGAATAGCGTCTGCAATAACGTTGTGATTTTTATTGTTTTCTCTCTCTCTCTCTCTCTCTCTCTCTCTCTCTCTCTCTCTCTCTCTCTCTCTCTCTCTCTCTCTCTCTCTCCACATACACACACAGACACACGCACGCAAATATATATATATATATATATATATATATATATATATATATATATATATATATATATATAAGCGAATACCACGGGAAAATGATAGTCAGAAATCCAAGCGCTTTCGTCTTTATTCAGACATCGTCAAGGAGCTACTAAAGTACAATTGGAGAGGAAGGCCTCAGGTACAAACAAGAGATTTAGACCGTCCTATTAACTGGAGTCAGGCAAGAGCCTTAGTCCCATGTAATGACACAGTTAAAAGGATTATCATTGAATCTTGTTTTATCAAATCAAATAATAGAAATGTTCTAAATTTAAGTCTTGGTTTATTTAAACTTGATGCTTTCATAATGAAAAAAGTTGTAGATAAATATAAGCAACAAAATTAATATATTCAGTTTTTACATGTTTTGGACTGTAAAGATACTTTGTAATTTCGGTTAGGGTCAGAATCTGTTTAAGTTTGTGACCGTGTGATATCCGATAATCCTGGATTATCCCTTTTAATTTTTACCCTTTTGATAATTAATCATCTGGTATTCCTGATCTTGTTTGTACTTGAGGCCTTCCTCTCCAATTGTACTTTAGTAGCTCCTTGACGATGTCTGAATAAACACGAAAGCGCTTGGATTTCTGACTATCATTTTCCCGTGGTATTCGCTTATTTATGAAGTCATGTGCATCTACTGTGATTTTTTAAGCATAGATATATATAATAAAATAATATATATATATATATATATATATATCTATATATATATATATATATATATATATATATATATATGTAGCATCTACTGGTCACTTTTTTACCAGATACATATGCAATTGTAATAGCCACAATGCCCTCTTAATTTCTTGAAATTCTTTGCTCATTTTTGGATATGCTTGTCACTACAAAGCCTGTATATCCAAGTTCAAAGGAATTTGAAAAAAATTTTATGTCCGGTACTGGGAAACGAACCCAGGTCCCATAATCACAAAGAGGTCACATTGCCGACCTGACCACTAGAAGAATTAAAAGTCTACTCACTCTCATACATACATATACCTGTCGTTTTCAGATATACTTATTTGAGCTATTTGAACTGGAATAGACTCATCCTCACCATCGTAGCCAAGTGGGCAATCTTTTTTATTGCTGTTTTAAGTTGAAATATATATGTAGAATCTACTAGTCACTTTTTTACTAGATACATATGCAATTGTAATAGTCACATAGCCCTCTTAACTTCTTGAATTCTTTGCTCTGTATCTGGCAAAAAAGTGACCAGTAGATTCTACATATATATATATATTTCAGCCTGAAAAAGCAATACAAATGATTGCCCACTTGGCTACGATGGTGTGGATGGGTCTATTCTGGCTTAAATATGTATATCTGAAAACGACAGGTATATGTATGTATGAAAGGGAGTAGACTTTGAATCCTTCTCGTGGTCAGGTCAGCAATGTGACCTCTCTGTGATTATGTGTCCTAGGTTCGTTTCCCGGTACCGGACATCTCAATTTCTTCAAATTTCTTTGAACCTAGATATTCAGGCTTTGTAGTGACAAGGGTATCCGAAAAATAGAGCAAAGAATTCAAGAAGTTAAGAGGTCATTGTGGTTATTACAATGTTTGTATGTATGTGTGTGGGTATGTATGTTCCAGCATAACTCTGAAATGCATTCAGCAATTTCAACAAAGCTCGGTATACATATGACTTACTATCAGGAAAAGAATACTGTGGGGGGTTAGACATCACTGGCACCAAAGGGTGTTGATATGGGAAGGGGATGACATGTAAAAATAACCAAAAACGACAAATATTAGTGTCTAATCCATAGTTTTCAAGTGACACTCGTGATGCCTGTAAGTTCAAGTCCGCTGGGAAGGGGGTGACATGTAAAAATAACCGAAAACAACAGATATTAGTGACTAATCCAGAATTTTTGAGGTTGCTGAGATGAATAGTGATACTACCGATGCCCTTTCTGTCCAAGTTCAGCCCTAATAGGAAAGGTGGATGAGAAGGGGTGGGAAGGAGGTGACATGTAAAAATAACCAAATACGACTGATATATCCATAGTTTTAAAGTTTGCTGAGATGAATAGTGACACTCCCGATGCTCTTTAAGTTCAAGTCCAGCACCAACAGGAATGGGGAGTGAGAATGGGTGAAATATAGTGTCAAAAATTCTGGGCAATGTAACTGAAGCAACTATCATAACAACGAGAGAGAGAGAGAGAGAGAGAGAGAGAGAGAGAGAGAGAGAGAGAGAGAGAGAGAGGGTTTATCAGTCGTCATTGAGTTTTCCCAGGCAACATCAGGTTGGTCAGCTAGTTTAATATATATATATATATATATATATATATATATATATATATATATATATATATATATATATATATATATATAATGTGTGTGTGTGTAGATTATTTTCAAATGATTGATAATGCTTCTGTCCCGGTTCGAATCCTAGCTCAGGCGGATGTGTAATCAATTATTATTCACTTGGGGTGTAAGGTATAGCTAAGGTACAGTGACGTCGATATTAAACAGTATTCGTGGCATAATATTTTGGACAGGAAAAGTCTTGAGTGTACATATAACTGACAAAAATACACAAACACACACACTATATATATACACATATATGCTGTATATTATATAGTGTATAGGTTATATATATATATCTATATATATATATATATATATATATATATATATATATATATATTATATACGGTCGTTGCTTTATCACTTCTAAATCACATCGCACGTGTTACTATAATCTACAAACTAAAATCCTACGGTGAAAATCAATCATAAATCGATATAATTCCTTTTTTTGCGGTGGCTGATCAGTTCATATAAAAAAATCTTTGAAAGCAAGAAACATAAGACTGATGCCTTAGGAATAAAACGTTTATTGAAAATATAATTGGTAAAACAACACCAGGTAAAACAACACCAGGCAACTGTTATTTAAAATTGTGGTAAGGAATGAACTTTGGTCAATGGGGATTTTAAACTAGTTTGTAAGTGATGGATATGTTTGCTGTGTCGTAGAAACAACAATAGGTTTGTTTATGTCTAGTGTGACAATGAACACAAGACCAGTCAAGTCCAGTTAAATACGTGTACGGGACTAATTCAAAAGCTAAAACAAGGCAAAGAATAGAGGGTTGAGTTATGACAAAAGTGTCAGTAGGTCAGTTGTTATTCGCGGGATAAAGTAAAGAAATAACTATATATATCAATGAGCGCACTTTCAGGTCAAGGTAACTGAAATGAGTGTCCAATTGATGATATATATAAATATATATATATATTAATATATATGATTAGATATAATATATATATAGATAATATATATATATATATATATATATATATATATATATATAAATGTGTCTAAAAACATCCTTCCCACTAATATTATAATTACGAAGATATTTTCATTACATTATGGGATAAAGCGCAACAAACCTCAAAAGTTTGGTCTTATTATCCTTTCAGCCGAAGACTGAGGAGATATAGTGAAAACCTATTGTTTTACTCAAAACTCTACAGATTTGGGTAGTCCAACATAAGTGCCTTTATTACAGGCGCTTTCAGATTGCAGAGAAGTAAATTAGGGTGTGTCAGCATTCACCGTAATTCATGTAAATAGAGAGAGAGAATCAGATAGTATTCAACTCAATCGACTTGGAAGGGGAGTCATTGGCATCAGCCTTCAGTGATGGAAGATGCATTTTTTCAGTGTTAATGTTGTTTATGGTGGGGTTTCAAGGACCCAAAATCTGAATTGAGTTTGGTCCCCAATCACACGAAACAGGATCTGCCTCAGATAATGCGAGATGTTGTCGGCAGTATTTGCGCAAAGTGAGGCTGCTCCACGAAAACAAGTTGACATTGACTTTAATAACCAGTAACGAATGCCTGCGACGGTATAAATGGTTGTTATTTTTAGTCTTGCTTTAAATCTAGCAGATTGGGAATGATCTGTAATAATAATGTGGAGCTTATCCAATCTGTATCCGGCTACATTTTTCCGTCAATCCTTCGGGCAGCCCTCCCTATGAGAGCCGTCGATCAGCTTAGTGGTCTGGTTGAACTATTTTGATAATAATAATAATAATAATAATAATAATAATAATAATAATAATAATAATTCCCTTTAATGTAAATGAAGTGACTTCGGAAAAGGTACTGTTAAAATCCAGATATTTCTGGTTTCATTGTAGCATTTAAGTTGTTCAAATACAATGGGATTTACCTTTTAGTGTTTCTAGGAGCCGATAAGTGTTAGTCATTATAATTACATTTCTTGTTAATTGATCCAAATATTTCTTTCAAACTAATAGACTGTTCTTACCCTATAGTTATTCAGTAGTATTCGCCATATTTGTTGTAGTGACGTTTAGGTAGTATATTTTCCAGCTGTATCCTTTATCGTTCTTATGATTTTTGCATTTTTTTTTTATTCCAAAGTATTGTTATGATTTTGCATCAGAGTTTCCAATTGTGTCACTTCATTTACTTCATTATTTCGCTTCCATGCATCATTTCGGTGTACCTACTGCACCGTGTTGGCTCTGTGATGTACCGCGTATCATTTTCTTTGCTTACGTAACAAATTGGTACATACTATTGAGTAATGAATATATTGATGTCAGCTGCGATTGGATTGATTAGAGTTTCGTAAGGCATCGATAATAATATGTCGTGCGTTGTATATGATACTAGGGAAATATAGTAGTTTTACATTTTTTAAACTTCTTTTATTTATTTTTTCTTCTTTTAATTTTCAATTTTATGTGCATCACTCTTAGAAATTCTTCACCTTTCGCCTCGAAGACATGATTTCAAACTCAAATTGATACAACATAGATCCTACTCATTCTAATCATATTAAATTTTGTTGTTGTCTATTATAGGTCTCAGACATTACGTACAAGGCTTTATTGTTGCTCTTATTATTCGTACGCGTACCTGGGCCATTCACAAAAATTAACCACTTTGTTAATCCAGGCGCGTGCCGAAGCATATTAAATAAACCTAATTCAGCGCAACAACATATTTGGCAACACACGCATGTAGTATATAAATTATGTATAATATATATACATATATAATATATATATATATATATATATATACAGTATTTATAGACATACATATATACATATGTGTATTATGTATAATAAGTATATATATATATATATATATATATATATATATATGGTGTGTGTATATATATATATAATATATATATATATATAATATATATGTGTGTAATATACTTATATATATATATATATATAGTATTAATATATATATATATATTTTAGAGGGGGAGAGAGAAACTATATGAATCCATTGAAAATCGGACGCAAATATTTCAGAATAGGAGATACATAGGTGGCAAGGTTTTTGGAGGAGGGGGTATGGGGGCGGAAGGAAACAGAGGAAGGGAGTAAGTAAAGGAGGTCAATAGAGAAGAAGTGGAGTAGGCCAGAGAGAGGAGGAAGGGCGGTGGAACGGGACCGTACTGAAGGTACATCAACGAAACTTCGTTAAATTGCGAATGAAGTTTACCCGAGATCCCGTAGGGTGATAATGCCGTCAGTGCACTTCATGCGGTGCACTGTAGGATTTGATTACTTAAGGTTCTATGCAGCGTGCCTTCGGCTCCTAGCTGCAACCCCTTTCGTTCCTTTTACTGTACCTCCTTTCGTATTCTCTTTCTTCCATCTTACTTTCCATCTTCTAACAATTGAATCATAATGCAACTTCGAGGTTACCCTCCTGTTACACCTTAAAATCCTTTTATTGTCAGTTTCCGTGTCAGCGCTAAATGACCCATAGGTTCCAGTGCTTGGCCCTTGGCCAAAATTCTACATTCGATTCAATTCACCTGAGATGTCTGTCATGGGGGGTGGGGGGGGGGGGGGGGGGGGGGGGGGGTTGGGGGGGGGAGGGGGGGGGGGGCAAGCGAGGCCTATAGACCTTGGCAGCGAAGAAACTTCAGCTTCAGCTGTGTTAGTCTGATTTGTTGCGCGATATACTTTTTATGGTTTCATCTGTCGATGAAAGCCAGGCGAATTTTGGTATTATGAAAGCTTACAAATAATGCTGTTAAATAGGTGGTCCACGAAAAGAAGCCTCATTGTAAAACAGCCTGTCTATAAGTGACAGGAAATGGGTTTGTTCCTCGTTCTCCCGCTAGAACTTTCGATTACGTCGGACTTATCCCATAAGAGATGTTATATTACATCATCCTTGGCCTCCCCCTCATATGAGTGCACTAATCCTATCTTTTCCAAGAGCTATTTCCATTCCTTTCCTTTCTTTTCCCCCGTTTTAAAAGCGGTTTATTTACTTCTCATTTTGTTTTCGTCTTTCCTACCTTAGCTCCCTTAGAGCTATCCTGTCTTCTTTTCCTTTCAGTTGATTTTGCCTTCCTCTCCTCCCTTCCCTCTCCTCTCTCGGCTCAAAAGACCTTATCTTTTCCATATTCCCTTTCATGCTGAAGACTCTAAAGGTATGTGGACGCCTCACTGTGATTGGTAGGTTAAATTGAAGGGGAATGGGAAATGGATTTTGACAGTTGAAGTTAGGTGTCAAATGAGTTTTTTTTTTAATTTACGCTTATTCCGACCGAATTGTGATTTTCAGTGGTGAATTTAGAATTTTGCTTCTGTCATTTATGTAAGTTCTGGCTTTTGACTCTATGTTATTGTAGAAATGATTATAGGATTGCGTGTTTCCTTGGTTGACTGTTCATGTGGTTACCGATAACTTGGTTAATGCAAGTAGATTTGTGCAAATCTTTGGATTGAAGGTACGCTTTTAAAATCGTGTCGGTTGGTTGGTCAGCGTTCTGAGTTCTTAATAAGGCCTTTTATTACCTTTAGTATTTAACCGTCCAGCAATACCAAATATGTTATGTAGTGGGTATTTTAAACGGAAAACTGATTTTTATAACAAATCGTTAGACTAAAAATAAATTTCCTTACATATAAATCAGTTTACTCGTTGGCATTTCATCTTTTCTCGTTAGCGAACCTCTTAGTGTGATTGGGCATTTCCAATACCTGAGTTCCTTAGATTTGCCAGTAATTTTATGCAGTGCCGTGAGGCTTTGACTCCACCTAATAAATGAGCAATATAACATTTTCTAAGAGAAAGTGTGTCGGTGTATTGATGCATTAAAGGAATTGGATAGCATTTTTAAGTTTACTAACAGCAATGCATTTAAGTCATTATGTGCAGTATTTTGGTGTTTTTTGGGGACGGATACAATTTGGTAATGCCTTATTTTGTCTTTTCTCCTTAAGAATAGTTACTTAAGCGGCATCCTTCTCTCTTGCTTTCAACAGTTTACTAATACATAGTAAGCATTTAGGTATTTGCCTTATAAAGATTTGCCAGAGGCCCGAAGTAGTCTTAATTACGCTCCGGTATTGTTATCGTGCGTCTTACTTGTTGCATTATTTGTTCATCTTTTTGGCCATTTATCATCACCGAAAAGAAGCACGTAATTTTTTTCACTTTTTAGAAGCATCATGCTAAAGAATTTTTTGAAGAAAGTGTTCGTAAACATGATAAAACTAAATACGCATACATAAACATATATATATATATATATATATATATATATATATATATATATATATATATATATATATATATATATATATATATATGTGTGTGTGTGTGTGTGTTCGTTTGTTTGTTTGTGCCAGTCTGTCTGTCTGTGTGGGGGGGGGGGGTAACCCTTTGATAAAAGTCAGTGACTTTCTTTGACAGATTTTGCAGGAAAGCTGAAAACCTTGCACTTTTCAATGCAAATATTTTCAACGTCTCTCAGTAGTGAAAATATAAAGTTCAACAGGATTTTGTAAATGACTGCAAGAACTGCGAATCTTTTTGTATTTGTTATATAAATTTTTAACTTGCTTGAGAAGGAGAGTTTCGAGAGGCAGTCCTGCTAATGTCGTATGAGCCCAAATGCGTAAAAAAACGATTTTTGAATGGAGTACCTACTGACCTCAGAATCAGGTGTGAATATTTTCACATCCATCATTATGTTCGTTTGTACTGCCACCTTATCATGTCTGTTGTAAATTTCTACTCCATTATATCATTCGTAGAAAACTACAGGCGAAACTGGTCAATCTTCTGCTGAAACCCCTGATGAAGAATCTGTAGATTATATACGCAAATGGGCTCCAAAGTGAAATCAGTCTGTAGAGAAAGATAAGCATTATTTTTTCACGTGGAACATCTGCATAATTATATACATCATTCATTCAAGTGTTTTGAAGCAATATCTGCACGATACGCACGAAACGAAAAGTGTAGCATTTAAACCCCGAAAAAACGAACCCCATCAGACATGAAATGAGACACCTTTCGTTTGACGAGCAAATCTCACCGAGGCTGTAGATGACATAAAATGGTCTTTATTACTCCGTCCTGACTCTGCGTCCCATCTTCCCTTGCTCGAAATTTCGACCAGGCTTGCAGTTCATTTCTTTTTGAAATTCTCTCGCTTTGCTTTTATATTGTAAAAGGTATATCCCGTGAAAACACTTCCAATGTTCCAGTTGAGACTTGCCAAGCATAATGATATTTGTATAAGTAACATCACCATTATCAATTATCCTTTAATGTCGGCGAGACCTTTTTGAAATGGAGAACTACATTATTTCTTGTGTTATACCAACTACCCTTAGACTGTACCCTTATTTAATGCGTTCTAATATGTTTGGAATGTGATCATGCCATCATTAAATTTGTAATGAAGGATCAGAGAGAGAGAGAGAGAGAGAGAGAGAGAGAGAGAGAGAGTCCGCCGGATAGGTCGTTCTTGTTGACTAGTAAACAACCATGGTTCCCAATATTGTATAGCCTTTGTCGCTAGTTTTTATTTTTTTCCAATTTTTTGTAATTATACTGCCTGGAGTCTTCATGCAAACAAGGTTTTTTTTTTCTGCTGTCCTGTGAGGGAGTCTCAACAATACATGAAAGCATGTCAGAAACACGTCGTAAGATTTATGTTGTCCTTATAACAAACAGACTGAAAGCAAGCCAAGCCAACGAGCCTAATTTTAGAGCGAATCATCGACAGGCGTGTATGAAACGCATGCTGGTTAGCATTGCCAGTAAGTCGTTGAATTGTATTTAACCAGTAAGTGATGTTTGTGCGCTGTAATTACCGATGTGTGTATGTAACCTCTTTTACTGTCGTGTGACGCAACCTAAGAAGGATATATTTTAAAAATAAATTAATAGCAATATGTATATGTTTGTACTTCCCTTTTACTTTCTGCTTCTCTTCATATCCTCTTAGTAACAATATTACACTAGTGTCTCAATCTCAGACTCAAGCTCGAAGCATGTACTGTTATTCTCCGACCTCTGGGAAAAAAAACCGGTTTCAGATTTTCGTGCTAAGACATAATGCTCAATTTATTTTATTTGTTTTCATGAACTTTAGTCTGTCAAGCAAAACACTGGGGCACTTTCGGTCATGCAGAGATTAAGACAGTGTAGAGGGGGATAAGAGTGGATGGACAACGAGAAAGAGAGTTCCAGAAAGTGGACTTGAAGAAGGAGGATCTAAAGGAGGAACAGGGGGAGTAAACCCAGCGTTTGCACTAAGAAGTAATTGAGAGGCTGGAAATGGAAATGGAAGGACAGTAAAAGACTAAAAAGTGGTTGCAGCCGGGGGACAAAGGGACAGCAAATACCCTTTAGTAATTCCTTCATAGCCCCACGTGAGGTTCAGTTGACTAAACCTGCCCCCCTCCCCCCCAGTCACCCCCTCCTACGGGGACATTGTTCAAGAGGATGTGACTGCAGAGATTTTTAACGCACGTTGATTTTGTGATTCAGGGTGATGGCTATCGCCAATTCCTTGTCCCGTGTGTTAGAGCTCGGTCGATTTCCGTTCCTCGGTAAGGTGAGTTGACTACTTTACTTGCAGGGGATTTGGTGTTCACTGACCATAGACACTATTCTTGAAATAGAAGCGTGCCGGTAATTTAGGGCAGTAAGTGAAACGTATAATTTAGAATTGGCTAAAGAAATGTATCGAAACTTTTTATTCGACTTCATCCCCGTTGCTGAAAACCCGATTTTTCTTGTAAAGGTTTTGAGATTTGTGTAAGCCTGTACTTAGTTTGGTTATGCAGTTTTTTTTTTCTTTTTTTGAGCTTTTAGCGTTTCCATTGTCTCTCTAAGTTTCTAAAATGCCTTCAGTTTTGTTCTCAAGGCCAAACATGGCTAATTGTTGTTATGTCAGATTCTGAGAGATATTTCTACATTACTGCAGTTTCATTCGATACATCCTGGAAGTGGAGAACAACAGACTTGATCCTGAAGTACGTACGTATATACTCTCCCTGAGAATAACAATGGGATCTTTGCTTTTATAGTTTCGCTTGTTTTGAATTTTGTGTCCTTTACGAAATGTTAGATATCACTCTCCAGCGAAATAGTTTTATTACTCCTGTCCCCTGTTCTCATATTAACATGACCAAGTTCAGTTGTTTTCTTTTATTATCGTACTATTCATTCACTTCCATTTTTACTTCAATATACTTCTTTCTCATTCAGCTTTATATATTTAATCTTTAAGCGGAGTTCAGCTCAGTATTTAGGTCAGTCCATACAGTAATCATTTGTTCGACCTTAAAATCACAATCTCCAGCGAGAGTAGTTCTCTAAGTTGAAAATATTTTATTTATTTGTTCATTTTTGTTTCATAATATCTCAACATTATTCGTTTGTACGATCTCGTGTATTGTTTATTCGTGCCTTATTTTATGCCTACTAGGTATTGCGAATTGTTGTTATTTTATTTCATTTTATTTATTTATTTTTTATAACTTTTGCAGTGAAACCGGTGGTGTAATCTCCCGCGAATTTTTCGTGTAAATGTTGCGGAGGTATAATAAAGAACGTATACTGCGCCTAGGGGATAGGTGTTGTTATAAGTACAGGGAATTAAGTGAACAGGTGCAAAGCTCACTCTCTCGTTTAACAGTATCATTAGTGAACAGGTATTGCTCTGGCGAAGTGACCTTGGGAAAAATAGTACAGTCAATCATCGCATGTTTTTGCTTTTACGTTAATTATTTTCTCTCTCTCTCTCTCTCTCTCTCTCTCTCTCTCTCTCTCTCTCTCTCTCTCTCTCTCTCTTCATCGTTGTCATCGTCACGCCTCCAACTCTTATCTGCGGGAAACGTCATGGCCTTATATTTTGAAATTCTGGTTCTCTTACGTATTTATTGGTAAGCTCTGGTTTTCGTGTTTTTCAGCCAGCATTAATGTGATATTGCCAGTGCTTGTTTTGTAAAGTTGATTTTGTTATTATTATATGTAACAAGAAAAAACATATGAGGAAAAAGAGAAAGGGGGCAAAGGTTATAATAAATTAATAACGAATCCCCAAACAAATAATTGGATAGTGCCGTGAGGAAGAGCCTGTCCTTATCTAACGAGCAATGGAGTCTATGCCAACTGTAGGAATATATAACTATACCGTTTAATTGTAAAATGGAATAAAACGCCTCCAGTACCTGCCAGTTAGACACTGTCTCCTTGATATCACAGTGATGGTGGTGCTTTGCAAAATGAGTAATATGCTTGTATAGTTCTTGAGGCGCCGGCTCCTGCTGAAGGCGGTAGCAGATGTTCTCTGCTAAAATAGGTCTTATGGACATTGACCACACAGGCTGTTAATCAACGATGGTCTAACTCATTCGGTAAAGGAATCGCCATTCTGAGTCACTTTCTCTGCAAGATTAAGATTCAGAGAGTATTCTGATATCTAGACCGGAGAACTGTTTCAAGTCATCATGTTTTAGTCGATCAAGAGTAATTTGCATCAGGTCCCAGATTTCAATTTCTGCCTTTGGCGAATCGGAAAATCTCTCTCTCTCTCTCTCTCTCTCTCTCATTCGTTTTCGTTTTCTTTCGACCTGCTTGCCTGCCTTCCTGACCGCACTGGTCTGCCATGTGAGCAGGCGCGGAAATCCAGCGCCTGGAGGCAGGCAATCTGGTGTGCTCAAGTCAGGAGACCGAGTCCGAAGAAGGCGCGAATCGGGCTCATCTGATAAATTGCTTTGCCTTCATCTATCTGGGACCGCGAGCACTTACCGTATCGAGTTTTGCCTCTTACCGAGATGAGTCCCCCTTGCATTGCCTTGCCAGGTCATTGCGCGTACGTTATCCCTCTTTTACTTCATTGTCTTCTCATTTTTAATCTTTTTGCACATTGGATACATGTTTAGTTTTCATGCCTAAAATATACTTAATTGTTTGTGTAGGAAAGGTTATGTATTCCTATCCGTTTTTAATACGATACCAGCTTTAATATTTATGGTTTCATGGAAATATAAAAAATCGTCTCATTAACCTATCTTTTTGAAGTCATTTTATATTGACGTTGATGAAGGCTTCGTGATAATAATGAGATAAAAATGAAGTTTATCATTTATGTGTTGCGAGACTGAGTTTTGATTTTTCTGTTCCATAATAGCAGAATTTTGGGATATGTTTTGTATTGTATTTCCCTCTCAAATGAGCCAGCAGTTCCATCATCCTTTGGCTGATCATGTAAATTATGAAAGTTGAGACGACGAGACCTGACCTTGGGGGACGCATGTATGTATGTATGTACTGCCCTCAAGCTGAGCTCAAGGTACCTTCATTTTTTCTATTTCTATTATTATTCATATTCGCCTCATCTTTTGGGAGAGGATCGACGACGGGAAAGCTAAAAGCGGAGGTCATGACCCATGCATAGATGCGCAATGTGTTTTGTTGTTATTATTATTATATTCATGTGCGTAAACATTCGCATGAATCAAACCATTACTTTTCGAGGAGTCCTTCACAATAGCGAAGGCCCGTCTATAGAAAAAGAGAGCAGCAGCCAAGAAAAGCATACTGTTATTCATATCAAGAAAGTAAATAAAAGATTATGAACAAGTGGACACTTGTAACTTGTAGTACAGACAAACGTAACCTCAGAGATGCTTTATGAAAATGGATGTAGAGGAACATGACCTGTTTCTATGTCGTGTTTACGGTTCTTGGGCATTGCATACAACTCCCAAAGTTATATGCTAGGCCGACGGGGCGGGCAAGTTGTTGCCTGTAGCCATTTGTTCTTCATTGAATGAAGACCGTTCCGTTCATCCATATGCATGATTTATTCGTTTTTTTGCAGCCATTAAGTAGCGAAAAATAACAAGAAATTCCGGCTATATTTATGTGCTGTTAATAGAGGTTTCTCTGGGGCGTTTGTGCATGTTACGAGTTCGAGTTGCCCTTCTGGTTGGATATATGTAGGTCTTTGATGATTTCTTTTTGGCGTTAGTTAACGATGAGGCACATGTAACATACTACCTGATGAACATGTTAAGTGATTCTGGGGTATAACAATGGCAGCTTCAATAAGAAGAAGAAGAAGATGTTAAACTGAGCTTCGAAAGCCTGGTGTTTCTCATTTCATTTTATTTTGTTCTAGTGACAGGAAGCTAAAATATGTGAGGTTTGGTATGAGAATATTTGTCGGCCCGATTAGTTCTGTTTTTATACCAGAAAAAATACAAATATTAGGAAAAATGGTAATAAAGCTTCGCTGTAAAACCGGATGTGGTATGAAAGATTTTCGTATCATCCTTGATTTTCTTGTTAAAAAAATAAGAACCTTTTGTGACAATATTTACTAAAGTGTTAATAAGGATTCCTTTTTTAATTCATAAATGGAGCTTGTATATATGATGAAAAATGGCATAGAAAACTGGTCGGAGAATAAAAAACAGTCCATACGCCTCATCTTTTGTTAATGAATTTTGCTGATGCACCGGGAACCGTCCATTAGAGGTGACCCTTTTATGTAACCTTTTCGGCTTCAAACCAATATAACCTTTTGATTCCTGTCGACCTCCAGAACTCGATATGTGTCATGTCGCTGACGTGTTTTTTCTTGACATGTTTGTGTTGGAAATTATGACACTCTTCATTTTTGTGAACTATATTTTATTTTTTTCGTTTTTGATTACTTTCTACTTTGGTCCAGATGTTCGGTATGCAACTATGTTTTGAAGGATGTTCTCCTGGTTCTGAGTACTGTTTTGTTGTTGCACTTCATGTGCTTACTACCGTCGACTGGTTTTTGTTCTTCACTTTCCCATTTTTTCAAGGTCTCTTTACCTTTGACCAAGTTTCCTATCCTCAGCACATCTGATCTTGCTTTCAAATCTTCCTCTACCATTGACCGAGCTTGTACTTATTTTCCAAATTTCAAGTGATTGTTATCATTGACTTATTTTCTCCTCGCCCTTGTCAGTGAGCTTTACATGACCTCAAATTCGAGTTGTTTTTCACCTCATTAAAGGGGTAGCTGTCATTGCCCCAGTTTTGCTGTTTGCTTCTTTTCATTGAGCTTCCTCTGATCCAAATTGTTTTTCATACTGACTTAAGTTTTATCCTGTTTCCCTTGATCAGGGCAACTGCCATTGACTCAGCTTTCACTGCTTTTCTCCCCTATTCAAGGGATAACTATTAAAGGCTCAAGTTTGCTTTATTTTCCCACTTTCCCGAAGTTTTTTACTTTTGTCTGAGCGTGTTTTTTTTTTTTTTGACGTTGGAAAGGTTCTTTCCCATTGACATAGTTTTTTTTTCTCATTTTCAAAATATCAAATATTTTCACATTTTCTTTTTCCCACTGACCTCGTCTTCTCAGCTTTTATGGAATTTGACCAGTGACCCAAATTTTCTTTACCTCTCCTTTTTGAATGGAAATATTAATGTCCTATTTTTTCTTAATTTTTCCTTTTTTTCAAGAAATATCTTACCCAGTTTTCCAGCGTTTTCGTATTTTCTCAGCGGTTTTCTCCATTGACCCAGTTTTTCTTTATTTTACGTTTCAATGTTTATTTATCATTGACCCAGTTTTCATGTTTTCCCCCGTTCAAGGTAATGTACCCCTGACCCAATTTATCTTTATTTTCCCCTTATCAGCAGATCAGTACCATTGACCCTGTTGGTCCATATTTTACTCCTTTTTAAAGATATCTACTTCTGACTTACTTTTTCTTATGTCTTCAAAAGAGCCCTACCACTGACCCTTTTTCCCCGGTTTTGCCTCTTTCAAAAGTTTCTACTAATGACTCAGTTTCACAATATTTTTTTCTCCTTCCCGGTATGTCTACCAGTTACTAGGTCTTCCCTTATTTCTCTTTTGGCCCATTTTTCCATATTTTCTATCTTTTAAAAGGGTCTATACCATTGACCAGTTTTTTTATTGTCCGCTGCTGAAATGGATCTGTACCATTGACCAGTTATTCTCCTTTTGTGCCTTTGAAATGGTTCTCTATCATTTGACTAGTTTTTCATATTTCCCTTCTTCTCAAGAAATCTCTACCTTTTACCCAGTTTTCTAGATTTTTTTCCTTTTAAGGAACCCTGCCATTGACCTAGTTTCTCCAGATTTTCACCTTTTCAGGGATCCCCAACACGACCTAGTATTCCTTATTTTCTACTTTGACAAGGTAGTTCTACCTGGGCACTCTATGTCCTGATTTTACCCGTAACCATGGGTTTATCTGCTTGCGTCGTTTAAGCCTTTCTGGCTTTGACCAATATTTTCTTTATTTTTCCTTTAAGGGTTTGCTGACCCCTTTAAAATTGTTTTTCGCCATCCTTAAAGGGATTCCAGCCAATGACCCAGTTTTTTCCCCCTTAAACTGTTCCATTTCATTTCGCATATTTTTATACACTTTGAAGGGAGCTTTATTACATTACTTTTTTTTTTTTTACCTAGTATATCTTTATTTCATCTTTACTGTGTTAGAAGGCGTCGTTTGTTTGTGTTAGAAATTTTATGCACGGTCTCTCTCTCTCTCTCTCTCTCTCTCTCTCTCTCTCTCTCTCTCTCTCTCTCTCTCTCTCTCTCTCTTCCACAGACAGTATGCGTCTTCCTTTTGTAGTGTCATTCTTTTTACTGTAATTTGGAGTTAGTTTTGTAATTTTGTAGAAAGCATGATAGTGACTGATAGTGACTGAAAGCGATTATGAAACAGACAGATGTAACGGGAAAATGAATCATTATCATGAAAAATCGTGCTTATAGACTGTGTAAATTGACTGTTACGTTTGGAAATACACAAATTTCATACCAAATAATTTTCGCACAAGGGAAAATAGGAAATATCTCAGTATTAAGACATATGGACGAATGTTGCTTGAAGCCACAGGAACATGAACGGACGCGAATAGAATTTCCTTAAATAAAACCTTTGCAAATGGGTGGAATTACTTCGGAAGCCTCACGCATTTTGTCCTTAAGCTTTTGCGACGTTAGTTTATTACACCTATTCATCAGTTGCCCATGTGATTTACCCTGTAATGAGTTGGAAGCTTTGCCTTTGACTCAACTGTCCTTAAGTTACCTTTGTCTACTAATACTTTGTTTGTTCGAGTGCGTTTGTTTGTGGTAACGTGTAGTTGTTGTTCTTTATCCTGTCAGATGTGCTGTGAATTTGTTGTTTTACTGATAGGCGGTTGAGTAGTTGGTTAAGAAGTTACCGGATGGTACTCTTTGTTTACTTAATAATAATAATAATAATAATGATAATAATGATAATAACAATAATAATAAAAATAATAATCGGGCCTATAGGTCGAATACCGTGTTTGAAGAGAGAGAGAGAGAGAGAGAGAGAGAGAGATAGAGATAGAGAGAGAGAGAGAGAGAGAGGATTCAGTGTTAAGTTAAGTTACGGGATTAGTAGGGTTTCTGTGTGTACTTATAATGTATATACACACACAAACACACACACACACACACACACATATATATATATATATATATATATATATATATATATATATATATATATATATATATATATATACATGCACTTATATACTTATATATATAAATACATATAATAACATAATTGGGCGCATAGGTCGAATACCGTTTTTGAGAGAGTTGAGCAGTTGTTTAAGAAGTTACGGGATAGTACTTTCTGTGTGTACTTATAATATATATACATACATACATATACACCACACACACACACATATATATATATATATATATATATATATATATATGATATATATATATATATAATATTATATACTTATACTTATATATATATATAAATACATATAATAACATAATTGGGCGCATAGGTTCAATACCGTTTTAGAGAGAGAGAGAGAGAGAGTTGAGCAGTTGTTTTAGAAGTTTACGGATAGTACTTTCTGTGTGTACTTATAATATACATACATACATACATATAATATATATATATATATATATATATATATATATATATATATATATATATATAAAAATACATATAATACATAATTGGGCGCATATGTCCAATACCGTTTTGGAGAGAGAGAGAGAGAGAGAGAGAGAGACTTATTCCTGTTTGTGGCAGAAATATTGTGCGATGAATATCGATGAACGTGTCGTCTATAGAGTAGCGTCGGGGTAAGAAGCTATTTAAAGCTGCTGTTGCCACATATCGGGCTTTTAGAGCTCAAACTCCCTCGATAAGACCATGCGAAAAGAACTTCTGCTTCTGGCTACCGTCACTTGTCTTTTCTTAATTTCTTAATAATCATCGTCTCGAAAATACTGTTGTTGGTTTCTTGGCTGCGAGGAGTATCGTCTTCTGCTCGTCATCGTGTTCTCTCTTTCACTCCGAATATAGAAGTGTCTCGTTCTCGACTGAAGGATGGCCTAATTGCTCACAACCTTCGCCCTCGAACGTGCCTGTAGCACTCACTTCCTCGTGCCGTGTTTGCATCTCAATAGAAAGAGATCTGAATAGAAAGATTTTTGTCTTTGTGCTCGTCAAAAATAGCTAGTTTGGGATGTGCATTTATACTCTGTGCTTTGCTGGAAGTAGAGTTCTTAGGCATGCGTGTTTGCTTTCATGGTTTTTTTTTATTTTTTATTCAACGTCCAAAATAGGTACCCCATGGTAACTTCACCAACTTATTTGTTGAGGTAGGCTTGTTTGTGCTCCTGCAGTGTCGTATAGGGGCTTATTGGCGTTTGGTTGTAAGCGTTATTTTTGGACAGGCTCATACAATAGAACCATCGAGGTGCATTGTTATACTTCTGAGTTCTATACATGTACATATACATGTACTTCAAATTCAGCAATTCTTCAGTAGTTGTTGGAGTACCAGTCTGCATGTTTGTGTACATGTGGTGGCAATAGGTGACTTACTTAGGTGGGACTATTTGCTCTGTCAGTATCAATTCTGCCAGAGCATGAACGTGCGTGCATGAGCGACGTCGTTAATGAGCCGCTTGAGGTGTGCAGGTTTGTCCTTAATGTGATGTCTGCTGGAGTTTGTGTTTTTAATTCACGTCAAAAGTTGGAGTGTCGAGGGGTGGGTGCTCTTTGCTTCGGTGCTTCAATGCAGCAGTTTTCTTGTTCTTAGGATGCTACTATTTACATAATTAGTCGGCGTTGGCCCAATGGCATATTCCTGTCAAGTCGAGCATTATTATTCTTTTGGCATCAACAAAGGCACTGAGTTACGATATTATTGCATATATTCCTAATCTCATGATCCAGAACGTCATCCGCCCCTCCCCCTCTTCCCAACAACAGCATAGAAAATACCGTAGTCCAGTAAATACCACAGGATTTTCTTTCTGTCCAGAAGTTTGAAAATAAGAGATTTATGTAACTTTTTATTTTTTTATTTTTTATTTTATTTTAAAGAATGAACATCCGGAAAAATGATAAGCTGAGAGTCAATTGCTATGCTTCATCCATTCTAAAATGCTTTATAGTTATTATTTTTATTATTGTTGCTATTTGGAGGGTAATGTCACTGGGTTCAAGTGTCCTTAAAGTCAAAGTCGTCAGTGCCAGAGAGAGAGGAGAGGAGAGAGAGAGAGAGAGAGAGAGAGAGAGAGAGAGAGAGAGAGAGAGAGAGAGAGAGAGGACCGCCATTATTTTGTTCGAGAAAGTTTTTCTCTTTTTGGAAATAAAGTTGTGAGCATGATGACAAGTGTTCTTTGCACATCGATGGATAGATCAACGCGTGGGAGATCGATGTCGATATTTCTGGAAGACTGAATAAATAACGGCCTTATACCCAATGCCTGTCCCCTAATGGGTGGTCACTATTTTTATCTTTATTTTGTCGTTGTGACCTACCTTCATTTGAATTCTCGAATTATCAACTAATGCGTGCTTTTAGATATTTTAGAGACCGACAGACAGTCAGTCACTATATATATATATATATATATATATATATAGTGACTGACTGTCTGTCGGTCTCTAAAATATCTAAAAGCGCGCATTAGTTCATAAGTCGAGAATTTCAAATAACGGTAGGTTAGGTCACAACGACTAAATAAAGATAAAAATAGTGACCAGCCCATTAGGGGCAAGCATTGGGTATAAGGTCGTTGTTTATTCAGAGTCTTCCAGAAATATCGACATCGATCTCCCACGCGCTGATCTATCCATCGATGTGCAAAGAACACTAGTCATCATGCTCACAACTTAATTTCCAAAAAGAGAAAAACTTTCTCTTTTTGGAAATATATATATATATATATATATATATATATATATATATATATATATATATATATATATATATCATATATATATATATATATTCCTGTATTTAGATTTATATTCATTTTGAAAATGGAAGAAGGAAGTCTGCGTATTTTTCACCAGAAATTGATGAACGAGAATCGGAAAAAAACTTTGTTGGTTTAAAAATACCTGCAATGAACTTAATGATGCCACTAAAGCAATGCTTTTAACGAAAATTACACACACACACACACACACACACACACACACACACACACACACACACACACATATATATATATATATATATATATATATATATATATAAAATGTATATAATGTATATTTATTTATTCGTGCACATTAGTTCAATTTTCCGTTATTTCCAGACATTATTTCTCGCTCACTTCATAATTGTCTTTTTTCGATAGAGAAGTCTAATATGTCCCTGCTTTAAGTTTTAACAGGAAGAGTGATGTTTGGTTTTTTGAAAAACATCATTTTATGTTTTTTATACTTGTGTGCCTGTCTTTATTTACATATGTATACATATATTTATATATATATATATAGTGTTTATATATATGTATATATATATATATATATATAAATGTATATGTATATCTGTATGTATGTATGCATGAGTGGAAGTTTTCCTTCTTGACAGCGTTCGAGAAACATCATCGTAATAGGACTGTTTTGCTGCGGATGAAGTTCAGATCCCTTCAGTTGTACGTTTCGCATTTCAGAAAAGGCGAGCATCATCATATTCCCCGAGATAGTAAGTTAGACGGCAGAGCACTTCCCTAGCAGCGACGTGGGTGGGGGAAACGTCATGTTACTTGCAGATCCCTTTTAGCTTTACGTTAATTTATGTGGCTGGTGTTTCGGCATTTTAAATTGTTGTTGTATGTTTTTTGGTTATCATATATTTGTTCTCTATCATATGACTCGACATATTTTCTCCCGAAGAGGTTTCAGAAAGATACTGACCGATTGTTGTTTGTTCTACAGAAGTGTGGCTGTGAATAATAACAGCGAAGGTTGCAATGTTCATTTTCCCCTTTAGCGTTCCAGAGTTTTTAGCAAGCAGAATGGTCGCTTTGATTCATTTCTCTCGAGAATACATAACATACCCACTTCCCAAGTCTGCGCAGGCATCCAAGTAAGCCGAGTGTTGCATATAAATTCAGTGGTTTGAGCGGAAGGTTTAGCAACTTTAGTATACTGGCTCAAAGTTTTCCTAAGGGATCCATTAATGATGATGCAACTCTAGCAGTTCAATGACGTTGGTGTGGTAAACGTAGGATGATTTTAGGCTGAGATAATATAGGCGGCAGTTCGGCAGAAGTGGGTTGTATTACGGGCCTTTAAGTTCATGACAGCACAAAAATATGTGGCCCTCGTGAGATTATGACTTACGAGATACTCGTACACATTTTTTTCCTCATTAAAATTTCCATAATTATTGTGTGCAGTTTAAAATTTCCATAATTGTTATGAGCAGTGTATTTTCTTAAATACAGTAGGATCTCTACATACTGTTTTTCTGTCATTTTTTAAAGAGCTTTATTTGCATAGGCCCTCAAATGTAATTTTACCGGGAATGTTGTAGGTTTAACGTGTGGATTATTTCTTATTGTGTTAATAGAAACGTGTAATGATTGTAGACTGAAAAAATGAATGTATTCAACAATCATTTACATGCAATTAGTTTTTAATAATTGGTCTCACGTATCATCATCATCTTCATTAGCTCCAACGCCCCTTGGCGCATATAATAGGGCCTCTGTGAAATTCCGCCTCTCGAGAGTCTTCCCTTTGCTTCATTTTCCTCAAATCCCTCGTCCCCAGCCTCCTCCGGTCACTTAGTTCGCATCCAAGTAGGTGTAGGTCTTCCAACTTTCTGATGTCCATGAGAGCCAATCTGACACTTGTCACGTACTGTTCTTTTAGTGTGGTGCGAAAGACAATAAGGTCTAAACGTCGTTATCCCCTGTCATCATTATCTCATCTACACGTGGAACTTCCGTGTTATCCTTTATCGTATTATTTCTCACTATCCTTCCATCTAACACGTACTACTCTTCTTCAAGCCTTATTCCACTTATAATTTACGTAAAATTTTTCTTATCATATTATCTCCCTAATCACAAGATTAGGAATGCACCTGATCAGGCTCAAGGCAACGAATTTAAATGCGCTTGTTATAGACTCTGATGCAACTATTGCAACCCAGGATTCAAAGACGTCACCCTTGTTGTTTTAGCTAGCTAGTGTGTAAAAAGTCAAGCGGCCATTTATTTCCAGCCATTTTATGGGTAAATGTTTTGCAGACATATTTCAGTTATTTTTGAAAATACTTGAAAAGGAACACTTGCTGTGGACTCTCCAGAACAAGTGCGGTGTTGGTTATTTTTGTTATTTTTTTATTTTTTAATCCGTCAAGGTGTCTAATTTATTTATTTTCAAACTAAAATGAAACACTACCGTTAATACCAGTTCTGTTTCTTATTACTGTCCACTGATGAGCAGTATACTCGTATGCCCCATCGAGTAGTAAGAACATGCATCCTGAACAGGGTGCGCTCGACAACCGATTGTTCAGCCCCTAGTTTGCCAATAAACATGGCAAACCTTTGTGCTGTATATTTGTATATACACACCCACAAATATACATACATATATATATATATATATATATATATATATATATATATATATATATATATATATATATCTATAATTCGTATATATATGTGTGGTGAATGTGTGTGTAAGAATCTACTGGTCACTTTTACCAGATAAATATGTAATTGTAATTGCCACAATGCCCTCTTAACTACTATAAATCTTCGCGTTTTTTTTTGGATACACTTGTTCATATTTCTTGCACTTGGATCTCAAGGTTATGTAGTGGCAAGTGTATCCAAAAAAGCTCGAAGAATTCGAGAAGTTAAGAGGGCAATGTGGTAATTACAATTCCAAACACACACACACACACATACATACAGTAAATATATATCTATATATACATATATATTATATATATATATATATATATATATATATATATATATATATATGTATATATGTATCTGCAGCGGTACTCCATCGCTTCACTTTCCTCATGACGTTCCAGATAGTGATTCAGTTATACACACACACACACACACACATATATATATATATATATGTGTGTGTCTGTATATATATATATATATATATATATATATATATATATATATATATATATGTATGTATATATATATATATATATAGATATATATATATATATATATATATATATATATATATATATATATATATATATATATATAGATGATTATAATCACTTAAGCACTTAAGCACGTGATTTCGTTATCACACATTACCACAGGTGAAAAATAAGAGACTATGTATACATACGTAGGTGTATATTATATGACATATGTATATATATATATATATATATATATATATTATATATATATATATATATATATATATCGAGCTACAATGTCCTTTAATATCTAATTCGCTCTACCTCGGAATTAATATATTTTCATAATATGCTTAACCGAAGGGGAATTTTTCTCGATAATAGATTTGCCTGGACCAGGGCGCGAGGTAGAGCGAATTAGATATTAAAGGACATTGTAGCTCGATATATGTATATGAATCACGGAAATGTGATATGACTTATAGATTGGATACGTACTGTCAAAAGCACTACAAACACTACCGGAATCGAGGTGGGTTGATGTTGTCTCCAAACCAACTAAATACCTGCGCGCGAAAGGTATATGAGGGTGAGAGGCGACATGAACTTTTAACCTCGTCGCGGTGGTGTAGTAGGAAAAGCTTCACTGACGTTCCTGGTTTGAAAGGATCCATAGTTCGCGCCCTGTCCAGGCAAATCTATTATCGAGAAAAAATTCCCTTCGGTTAAGCATATATGAAAATATATTAATTCCGAGGTTAGAGCGAATTAGATATTAAAGGAGATTGTAGCTCGATATATGTATATGATCACGGAAATGTGATATGACTTATAGATTGGCTACGTGCTGTCAAAAGCACTACAAACACTACCGGAGTCGAGGTGGGTTGATGTTGTCTCCAAACCAACTAATTACCTGCGCGCGAAAGGTATATGAGGGTGAGAGCAACATGAACTTTTAACCTCTCGCGGTGGTGTAGTAGGAAAAGCTTCACTGACGTTCCTGGGTTTGAAAGGATCCATAGGTTCGCGCCTGGTCCAGGCAAAATCTATTATCGAGAAAAAATTCCCCTTCGGTTAAGCATATATGAAAATATATTAATTCCGAGGTAGAGCGAATTAGATATTAAAGGACATTGTAGCTCGATATATGTATATGAATCACGGAAATGTGATATGACTTATAGATTGGCTACGTGCTGTCAAAAGCACTACAAACACTACCGGAGTCGAGGTGGGTTGATGATGTCTCCAAACCAACTAATTACCTGCGCGCGAAAGGTATATGAGGGTGAGAGGCGACATGAACTTTTAACCTCTCGCGGTGGTGTAGTAGGAAAAGCTTCACTGACGTTCCTGGGTTTGAAAGGATCCATAGGTTCGCGCCCTGGTCCAGGCAAATCTATTATCGAGAAAAAATTCCCCTTCGGTTAAGCATATATGAAAATATATTAATTCCGAGGTAGAGCGAATTAGATATTAAAGGAGATTGTAGCTCGATATATGTATATGAATCACGGAAATGTGATATGACTTATAGATTGGCTACGTGCTGTCAAAAGCACTACAAACACTACCGGAGTCGAGGTGGGTTGATGATGTCTCCAAACCAACTAATTACCTGCGCGCGAAAGGTATATGAGGGTGAGAGGCGACATGAACTTTTAACCTCTCGCGGTGGTGTAGTAGGAAAAGCTTCACTGACGTTCCTGAGTTTGAAAGGATCCATAGGTTCGCGCCCTGGTCCAGGCAAATCTATTATCGAGAAAAAATTCCCCTTCGGTTAAGCATATATGAAAATATATTAATTCCGAGGTAGAGCGAATTAGATATTAAAGGACATTGTAGCTCGATATATGTATATGAATCACGGAAATGTGATATGACTTATAATATATATATATATATTATATATATATATATAATATATATATATATATATTCATATATGAATTACATATTTTGTAAATAACCAGCATTTCATGGTATTCATGTATCGAACTGGTCATCTGTTGCAGCTGTGGGTGAAAGGTGTCATAGAGAATAATTGTGTTTTTGAAATTGAGCTGGAGCCTGCTCTTGCCTGCACCTGCCAAATCCTGCTAAATCTCAGCATGTGTTTGTGAATTCAGCCTCAGGTCGGGGTAGTCGTAGGTCTAGGCAGTGACACATGTGTTTGTTGACGTTAAGCTGGCTCACCACGACTTATTTATCATTATAGCCAGTTAATATCTGTTGTCTTTGCTCTAGAGCTCAGCTTGCGCTAAACGCCAAATATGGTTCATTTTGTTCATGAAATTTTGCAAAATAATTTGCAAAAGTATTGACTTGTCATTTCTAGGTAATATTTTGCATTGTTAAGTATGCACGAAGTTATTCCTTGCATAGTATGTTTTGTATATGACTAAATCTGGTACATAAACAAATGTTCATGTAAAGCAACAGGAATATGAAATATGTTATCTGATTTGGTTTTGACACTGGAAACTAAGCACTGTAAACGTTTGCAGTGACTGTAGGACAGGTCATTCATTTCAGTTCATTGAGCGCCTCAGCAGCGTAGTTGGTATGGTATTAGCGTTTCCACCTCTGGTGGTCGCGGGTTCGATTCTCGGCCATTCCGTTGAGGAGTGAGAGATGTGTATTTCTGGTGATGGAAGTTCACTCTCGGCGTGGTTCGGAAAGTCACGTAAAGCCGTTGGTCCCGTTGCTGAATAACCACTGTTCCATGCAACGTAAAAACACCATACAAACAAACAATCAGTTCATTGATCTTGGGGTTTCACCCTTTCTCAAGCTCGAGTTTTATCAGAGAACACATTTGCCGACTCTGCTTGGTCTTGTTGCTCTTTCTGACGAAACAGGTCCAGTATGAACGCAACCTTTATGGTTTTGGATGTCCTTGGGAAGAAATCAGGTCAGCCCCAATCGCTCTGCCCAGATGTTATAGGGTAGGTGGTCAAAATCAAAGCCGAGTGTAGACTTTGGATCACCAATAGGCCCTTGTTCATAATGAGGGTCTTGAGAGGAAAGATGTAAAAAGAAAGTAAAGCCCAGGTTACCTACAAAATAGTAAATTCCCACAGACACATAACGGTGCGTGTGTAAGGGAACCTCGCAGTCTGGTGAGTATGACAAGTGCCACACGAGCTGAGACCCAGAGTCTATAACTCTTGCAAGGACGGGGCAGTATAAGGCCTTTCTATGAGATACCATATTTCCTTTTCTAAACTGTGCCGATAATTAATTGCTTGGTTGTTACCCGACCGTGGCAGATCGTTGGAAAAAAAAGAAAAGTAGTAGTATATATAAGGTGTGTGCGTGAGTGTGTGTTTTGTGTGTGTATGTCTGTGTGCAAGCATGCTTTCGCTAAATGTTTTGGTAATATGTTCATTTTGTTACTGATGAACGGTACATCATTTGCAATAGCACCCTTCTGGGCGTTTCATCAGTAAGGAGCCTTTTAGCATGCATCGTTGTGTGATTACGTGAGTGGTTCGTATCTTACTGGTGGCGAAATCAAAAACATTTTTGTTAGTTTCAATAAGTTATGCTTTATGCCCTAAAGGAGGCCCTTTATTCGCGCTCCTCCCTTACTAGACACTGATGCGTTCATTTTACTTCGAATACTCATTTTTTTTTTTTTATCTTTTAGTGATGGTTGCTTGTGTATTATTTTTTTTACTTTAGGATAGCAATTAATATTTGTATTATTGGTTTGTTTATTTTCATCATTTTGATTGCTTTTATATATATATATATATATATATATAATATATATAATAATATATATATATATATATATATATATATATATATATATATATACATACATCATATGTGTGTGTGTGTTTGTGTGTCTGTGTGTATATATATCCTTCAATCTGAAGGCTTCCAATGCTTAGAAAAGATGTAATGAATGTTTACCGTAATGTACGAGTTTCACACCCGCATAGTTAATGATGGAGTGCTCCACATGTGGTTAGAAGTCACTAAGGTGACTTGATATCATCCTGGGTCACAAAATGTCGCAAGGTGATCTGTGGTCATCTTAGGTCACAGAAGTTCTTAAAGATAATCTTGTGTCAAAAGAGATCAGCAGTGTGTGATCTGTGATCATCTTGTCACAATAGGTCAGGGAGATGGCTTGAGGTCATCTTGGGTCACTGTAGGTCACCAAGGTGACCTTAGCTTATCTTGGGTCACAAGAGGTAAATAAAGTGATCTGAGATCATCTTTATGTCCCAAGCAGTCTTATAGGCGACTTGAGGTCGTCTTGGGTTAGAAGAAGTCGCCAAAGTAACCTGAGATCACCTTGCGTAGGTCACCATACTTTTATGGAAATTTCACATAATCTTATGTTTATCTGCGCGTTTTCTATTTTGGTGATTGCAGCTGTCATTTATATATTCATACAAATTTCTTTGCAAAAAGCGAGTTCCTCTGCAGTACCAGGAGTGTGCAAGGAAGTCTTATACAAAGGTTTGAGGTTGATTTTGTTTCTACTGAGCTGCTTCCTTCCGTCCTGTCCAAAGTGTCTTGTTATTGATTGGGTTGTGCAGTGGGTATTCCGCTCCTCCATCTTGTGACTGTGTGAGATCTCGTTAATATCACGGAAACTATGCGGACGGCTTTCATATCGTTTTCCAGAGAAAGATCATTTTTATTTTTCCAACAAGATCTTGTGAATGTAAATTTGATTGCTTATACTGCTTTTGAAAACTTTAGTCATTTTTATTATAGATTTACACTGAAAGTAACCTGTCTAGGAATTAGGAGGCTGAAGCTTCAACTGTGAACAATTGAGGGATTGATAAAGGTTATTTTCATCTATTTGGCAGCTATTTCATTACCACTGAAGGAGCGACGTCTTCCGTCACTTCATATACTTCAATATGTTGACTTGATATGAGCTACCTTGCCCTCATCATGAGGGGGTTTTCATTTTTCTCATTTGACCTGCTTTACCTGACTTGGATCTCCTCAGTTAAAAAAAATAATCAATCTTGAGTAGAAAACCAAAGCAAAATCCTCCTCTCTCATCTTCCATCGGTGTCGTAACACCGTCAGTTTCAGCGTCTGAAAACATAGAGAATGGGATAAGGGAAGCAGAGCCTTTTTCATGCAGCAGCCTTTTGAAGAGGTCAGAGGTGATGAAGTCGTTCCTGAGGAACTCGGAGCGAAAAGGAGACGGCGGAGTAGTGGGAGATAATAAGATGGGGAAGAGGAGGAGGCTCAGAGACCATTAGAGACACTGGAATTTTTTTGAATATTTGGGAAATTTAATTTCTTAAGACCCTACGAGGCATCCATTAGAAGTGGGCTTCAATTCAAAGGCATGTTTCTCTCTCTCTCTCTCTCGGAAAAAGTACACAAACCCAACAAACTGTTAGTCCACCGTGAGAACATATTCAAAAATATGAAAAGCGGAAATGAACAGATGTGGTTTATCTAGACTTTGCAAAAGCTTTTGACAAAGTAGACCATAATATATTAGCAAAGAAAATTAGAAAAAACATATCGTAGATAAAGTAGGAAGATGGTTAAAACAATTTTTACACAACAGAAACAGATAGTTATTGCAAACGATGAGAAATCGGATGAAACCAAGGTAATATCCGGTGTGACCACAAGGTACGGTGCTAGCTGCAATACTGTTTGTTATTATGATTGAAGACATAGACAGTAATGTTAAGGATTCGGTAGTGAGTAGTTTCGCTGATGACACAAGAATAAGTAGAGAAATTACTTGTGATGAAGATAGGAACGCTCTACAAAGAGACCTTAACAAAGTATATGATTGGGCAGAGGTAAATAGGATGGTATTTAACTCTGATAAATTTGAATCAATAAATTATGGAGACAGAGAAGGAAAGCTATATGCATATAGGGGACCTAATAATGAGACAATCACAAATAAGGAAAGCAGTTAAAGACCTTGTGTGATGATGAATAGGAACATGTTATGCAATGATCAAATAGCCATTCTGTTGGCAAAATGTAAAGCAAAAATGGGAATGTTTTGTTACGGCACTTATCTTCAAAACAGAAAAGCTGAACACATGATTATGCTTTATAAACATATGTTCGTAGTCCACTTGAATATTGCAATATGATATGGTACCCACACTATCAAAGGATATTGCACAATTAGAGAGTGTACCAAGGTCCTTTACAGCTAGAATAGAAGGAAGTTAAGGACCTAGACTACTGGGAAAGACTACCAATCCTTAAATTATATAGTTCTAGAAAGAAAAGAGAACGCTACATGATAATTCAGGCATGGAAAACAGATAGAAGGAATAACAGAAAAATATCATGGAACTAAAAATATCAGAAAGAGCAAGCAGAGGTAGATTAATAGTGCCCAAAACTATACCAGGAAAATAAGGAAAGCACACAGAACAATTAATCCCATACGCACCAGCATCGATAATGCAGCGTCTATTCAATGCGTCGCCAGCTCATCTGAGAATATATCAGGAGTGAGCGTAGATGTGTTTAAGAATAAGCTCTACAAATATCTAACCATGGCATCCCAGACCATCCAAGATTGAAGATGCAAAATATACCGGAAGATGTACTAGCAACTCTCTGGTAGACATTAGAGGCGCCTCACACTGAGGGATCCTGGGGCAACCCGAAACGAAGGTGTAAGGTTCTGTAAGGTAAGGTAATAGTAAGGTCTCTCTCTCTCTCTCTCTTCTCTCTCTCTCTCTCTCTCTCTCTCAGGATGATCTTTCCCTCGTAAATGAGAAAAGTTTAATGTTCCTCTGTTCCTCTTAGAATTAAGTTTCTTCATGTCTCGTGGAATATTATTCGAAGGAACAATTTGTAAAGAAATGTTTCACAAATCTTTGTGTTATTCTCTTGAACCCACCTGCTTGTTGGTAATATGTACTTGATTTCAATTGAAAAACTGGCGGATGAGCGAACCTGTGTAGGAGATGCGGTGACTGTGAAATTTAATTAGCTTTTAAAAATATAGAGTGAGTTTGCCTTTGCAGTATGGAAATGCTTCATTCTGCGAAGTTTGCTTTTGATGAACTTTCTTTGGGACGTCAGTCGTCATTTGCTGTTCGTCTTACATCGTGTTTACAGTCTCTCTCTCTCTCTCTCTCTCTCTCTCTCTCTCTCTCTCTCTCTCTCTCTCTCTCTCTCTCTCTCTCTCCCTCTAGGGAAAGGTTTGGGATTTGTTTGACATTTGCGAGTTTATTAATAAAAATGTGTTTTTCCAAGTTTGATTTTAAGGGTTGGCAGAGATGTGTGGGTGTTCCTTTTTCTTTCCATATCTGAAGGCCAATAATTTCCTTTCATTTTGCTCCTCAAGGCATGACGCTGTCTACATCATGTAAATTATCATTATTATTATTATTATTATTATTATTATTATTATTATTATTATTATTTTATTATTATTATTATTATTATTTGACCTTGAATGTGCTGTTAATAGCTTCGATGAGAGAAAGCATCAGCTTTGAAACATTAGTGATCGATATGGGGCGAAAGTTCCAGTTTTACCAATGATCTTCAACGATCTTTTTGCAATAGCAACAGGTAAATCAGTAAATCAGCGACTAAAATGAGACTAGTCCTGCAAAGACTAACAAACGGCTTTTGCTCTCAAACTGTCCGTCAGTAGACTTGACTCGAGCTCCTGTGAAGTGCTAGGGTCAGGTTTCCCCCGTTCAATTGTTTGCTAGTCCGAAAAACTAGAAGAAAATTGGGGTAGATTTCTGTTTGTTTTTCCTGCTCTCTAAAGGAAATGCGAAATAATAAGAGAGAGAGAGATGAGAGAGAGAGAGAGAGAGAGAGAGAGAGAGAGAGAGGAATTTTAAAAAGTCATAGCAATTCTGAAATGCTCTATTCTTGTTATTAATACCAGTATAGTCATTTTCAAAAGACATTTGATTTATGGCGCTTGGACGCCTCGTGATCCATTTAGTTATTCTAGGGTTTAGAATCATAGCATTTGCGATTAACGCTTGAGGTAAAGTTCTTTATATTTTTTAACATCATGAAGCTTCCGTTTTACTTGTGCTCCATAACACACCTTTGTACTTCAGATGGATTTTTCTCTATAGATAATGAGGCCGGTATTTCAGATGTATGCTCATCGACTGGAACATCTAACAGGCATTTTTAAAATTAAAACTTTTTAAATGTCGTATCGATGATTTGCAAACTAATTTAAGTTCTCCCCTTTCTTTTGCAGGTGTTTGGGAGCGAAGAGGCGTTTGATTTCAGGGTAAGTGTTGATTCCTTTTTAGAATTTGTTATTGATTTTGGTTGGTGTGATATTTACTTGTGTACGTTTCTTTTGATACTCTTGCATAAGTCAATAAGAAGGCGTTCCTGTTCCTGCCAAGAGGCTCACGTCGACAGTAAAGACGTAAGGAATAGGTAGTGCTGTGTTATGTTGTTGCTAATTAATTTGCTTGTTCATACATGTTTTAATTAAGACGTGTTCCAACCTTTTGTAATGTACCTGTTGTTTTTGTTTGTTTGTTTAAGCTCGATAAATTTTATGTAATTAGTGTTTTAGTCGTTCGGCAGTGCAGCTAGTTTTTGTAGGGTGAAACTATTGGATATATATTCTTTTTTAAGCACAATGCAGGAATGTTCTTTTTTCAAGTTATTTTTTCTATTGTCATTGGAGATGCACGAAAAGCTTAATCCGTCTTTATAACGACGGAACTATTGGATATAGTGTTTTTTTAAGCACAATGCAGGAAGTTTTTTTTTTAAGTTATTTGTTTTCTTGTCACTGGAGATGCATGCAAAGCTTGATTCGTCTCTATAACTTCGAGGGGTTACCCAAGGGGGAAATAGCGCTTTGTTTTGATTGTTTCTAAAATATAGAGTAATCATAGACAAGAAAAGCCACAATCTTGTCTGTGTCCTAGTTTTGTTTAATGTTGACAAAAACTCTTATGGAAGTCCCTTGAATCAAAGTAACTGTTCCTTAGTAACCAAAATGCCAATGGGAAACCTGGATCTTTCCTAAATAAGGGATTTAACCCGTCAAAAAGTAAAAGCTCGTTGGGGATGACCGTCAAAACATCAATACAAGACTAAATATCATAAAAAAATATCAGTCCTACGTAACGACCCCGGACTTTGCTTGGGTCACCATCTAGGAATGATCGGAAACAAAGCGCATGGGGTTCTTCCGTAGACTATCCCTAAAGCGCTGACTCAAAACTTAAAAATTACGTATTGTGTCGAAGAATATGGTACCGGTTCCCTCTAATAGTTGCGTTCACGATACTCGTCTAAAGTTTTTGCTTTTTTAATTCTCCCTTGAGGTGCTAAACAGGAACCTTCATGGTTTTCAGTCTTTATTCATGCGATGGTTACTGGCCTTGAAAGTGAGATAATGCAGTAAGCAGATAAGGAAAAATGAATCGTTTGGCAACCTTGCCAGTGGTCTAGACCAGATCAGCATTTTGTATAATTTGCTGCGTATGAATCTTACTCTGTTAAGCTAACGAATCAAATGAACAGTCCAGCGCTGTACTTCGTTGCTCTGTGCTTTAGCTACTGTTCAGTAAATAAAGCAGTTCGTATGGTTTCTTGTAGACTTTCCTTGTGACCAACAGGACAGACTGCCGATGCTCAAGAGATACAGGACATTGAAAATGAAGGGAAAAATCGTGCCATTAACTCTGTGAGAAGTGACAAGATTGAAGAACTTAAAGGAACGGAAGATTGTAAGTCTATAAATTGTAGGTCCAATAGAATTTCTAAAGCTTGGTTAATAAAAAAAAAAAAGTCAGCAAACCTTGTAGTACAAGAATGGGTCTATTTCCAGAGTAAATACGGGTGTTATGAGGGGACATACTCTCATCGTAAGCTAATTTAAATAGTGACCGAAATATTACTTTGAGAGAGGAGAGAGGAGAGAGAGAGAGAGAGAGAGAGAGAGAGAGAGAGAGAGAGGACATTGCCCTTGTTTCGGTCTTAGACTGAAAATAAGACGTCCCGAATGTGAGAGTAATAGTCCAAGTAGGACGGGTTAAGCCGAGTAAGAGCTGCATCGCTTCGGTGGAAACAGAACCCGGAACGTTTGAACTTGATGATTTATGCAAGGCAAGCCCCGTTAATGATGTTGGAACTGCGAGGATGATTTCATTTTTGTGAAACAATAGATTGACGAAGAAAGAAGAAGACAGGGTTGAATGCAAACAAGAAGAGGGTGCCAGGAGGTGAGAGAGGTGCGGAAGGTCGGCAAGTGTTCAAGCACTAGAGGAGAAGTAGGCTGGAGAAAATCGTCGAAAAGAAATGAGAACGAGGAGGTAGAGTGAACACAGGTGTTGTCAACAATATGAGAATAAAGTGATTAGAGAAAGTTTATTGCGTTGTCTACCTAGAGATAAGATAAAACCTTTTCCCTATTACCCATAAGTTTAATTCACGAAGCAACTTCAGCCCACAAACTTGAGTGCCTGAGTCTGTGGAGGTAGGTGCCATCTGCTGCACTGGACAAAGCGCCGACTCCTTTATTTTGCTGCGGTACAACGATGTCACACTGTCCACTACCCAGAAGGCTTTTGTTCTGCTCACAATAGAAATGGTGATCCGGCTTCCCATCAGTTTAAAGGTGTCACACGAACAGATTCTTTCGGCATCTTTTTCTGGATCTTCTACGACCATGCCTCCAGTAGTGGCACCAAAGGGTACGTTGTTTATCAAACGGACTGAATGGGTTGCTACCGTGGCCAGACATGTTCATGTCTTCACTGAACCGACAAATGTTCGTGTAATAGATGGTTATGCTTAATACTATCCTTTTGACTGAATATGCCTATAGGACTATTGCCAGCTTTCCGTATATTTGACTAAAGCAGACAACCCCATGCTAAAACTGCCGATAATAATATCAATCATTAGATAAATAACTTTTCCTAGGATAAGTTTCTCCGTAGGGGGATTGTGCCGTCAGTGCACCTCTCACAGTGCACTGTAGAAATTACTTAAGGTTCTTTGAAGAGTCCCTTCGGCCCTTAGCTGTAACCCCTTCCATTCCTTTTACTGTACCTCCATTCATATTCTCTTTCTTCCGTCTTACTTTCCACCGTCTCCTTACAATTACTTTATAGTACAGCTGGGAAGTTTTTCTCCCGTTGCAACTTTAAAACCTTCTCACTCTTAAGTTTCTCTTTCGGCGCTGAATGACCTCGTAGGTCCTAGTATTGGCCTTTACCCTAAATTATATTGCATTCCTAGGATAGGTTGGTTGTACGGTTGGACGCTCCTTACTTTAATTAGTCATACTTCTCTTGTGATGAAATAAATCATTTTGTCGCTGGTTGGGAACCCATTCGATAGATTATTCCTTCCCAGTAAACAAAGGTTCTGGTCTCTGCTTGCAAAAGGACGAAAAAGAACGACTCTGCTCTTGGTACCAGAAGTGGTGACTGGGGTATAATGCTGGCCAGGCGGAATTTTAGACACACACACACGCATTCTATATTAATCTTCTCTCCTCTTCTTAAAGAAAGGAGTGGATACAGAAGCCTCTCCCCTTCGGTTCTCGGCGAATAGTTTTTAGTGAGGTTGCTAACCCCACGTGTTGTCCCAGAAATGCTGAAGGGTCATATATATGTGCTGACAGCATCAGGTATTTCTTGACGATCATCCCTCTGGGCACTACCCAGAAACAACTTTGCCTAGTCACATGTACCGTAATTATATAAAAATAATAACAGCCACACCCATTGAGCTGCTGTTTTGTCGATTCTAATATTGTCAGATTATTTTACTACTGAAAATATTTTAATCTGAATTTCATCCTATTATATATATATAATGTGTGTGTGTGTATGTCTGTATGTATGTATGATGTATATATATATATATATAATATATATATATATATATATATATATATTTATATATATATATATATATATATATATATATATATATATATATATTTATATATATATATATATATATATATATTATATATATATATATATATATATATATATATATATATATATATATATATATATTATATATATATATATATATATATATATATATATATATATATATATATATATTTTTATATATGTTTATATATATATATATATATATATATATATATATATATATTATTTATATTTTATATATATGTATATATATATACGTATATATATATATATATATATATATATATATATATACATATATATATATATATATATATATATATATATATATATATATATTATATATATATATATATATGAATATTGGTATTTGCTTGGAATGACATTTTAGATTCTATATTTAAATTTGCCTACCTTATAAATGTCTGCGATTGATTTAGTATTTACTGTTTTTGTTCAGCCGTCACCTTAGTAAGGTAGTAGGCTATTAAACTGTATTGTTATGTTGACTAAGCAAACGAATGATCAAAATTTTTGTTGTTTTTTATATATATCTTCATGTTTTCCAGAATCATTATGAAGTTTCAGTAGAAAGGAGTGATATCTGTTTTGTTTCCCTCCCAAATGTCATAGTAACATTACTTTTAATAAACCTATTTTTCTCTTGAATATCATACTCAGAATTCGCTATGATATTTTAGATATGCATTTTGATCCCAAGAGTTCTTTTAAAAGACTCTCTCTCTCTCTCTCTCTCTCTCTCTCTCTCTCTCTCTCTCTCTCTCTGCTATAGCTTTTTGCTACAACTACGAACTTTGTCACGTTGCCAAATGACAATGGAGGTTTAGTTTCACTGAGATTATAGACATTCAGGGTGAACCTGACGTCGTGAGTTTGAACCTTTGTAAGGTATATATTCAAATTCCTTGGGGAACTATTTTTTGGTTCTGGCTTTTCATGCATTTATATATATATATATATATATATATATATATATATATATATATATATATATATATATATAGAGAGAGAGAGAGAGAGAGAGAGAGAGAGAGAGAGAGAGAGAGAGAGGGGGGTTGGGGGGGTTAAATTGAAATTATTTTCGTACGTTGACAAAATTCAGATCATTTGGAAACGAAGCCTTAGATTTTGTTGCTATACCTTTGGCTGTAAATTGTTGGAAATTGGTAACAAGAGAATTACATGTGTGATTGATATTACAGATAATTAGCAATGTGGTCAAAGGCTGTTTGTGTTTTGTCTGTATGGTATCAATTTGCTGAAATCTAGGATTAAATGGCGGTTTATCTTCGTGAATGATTCCTGAAAAATCAATACAAGTGAATTTAAGACTGTGTCTTATTGATCACTGAGATGCAATTAAAAGATTTTGCTCAGGACGCCAAGCATATCTGATCTTTTTCATTTAATTTGTAGCGGAAAGGTAAAGTGTGCGACATATGCGCAACACTATCAGCAAAAACAATTTGAAGGTAAACAACAATATTCATCAAAACAGGATTATCTACACAATGCACTTGGCTTCGCAAGGAATAAGCTGACTATTACTAGATAATAAGTCACTATCACAGATTTTAAGTATATTTTGGAACTGAAAAATGAATAGAAGGGCGTCGACCTTGTGACACCCGAGAGCGCCTCAGAAAACGCAATCCAGGGTGTCAGCTCGAAAAGAAACTGAACGTGTGGCCAGTTACACATTATTGTGCGATGCCTAATGACCTCAGGTCAGTCGATAACGGTATTGGTTCAGTAATGCGTTTGGTATTTTTCTTCGATGCAGGGACGTTAAAACCCTAAGCGCAAACGTTATTGTTGTTATCCAGTCCTGAGGCCGGCATGAGAGATTCCGCCTCTTTTGAGTAAAAGATGGGATAGAGATCATTATGTCCATCGTGACCTGATAATCCAGATAAATATAGAGAAAGGGGGAACCAGTATCATGCAATTCTTCAGAGAGAGAGAGAGAGAGAGAGAGAGAGAGAGAGACCATGTTGCGTATGCTAAATAAAGAACATGAAACCTTGTGATGGCAAACAAATCCCGTGAGTTTTGCGTTGCCGTATTCCCCTTCTGAATATTTGAGTGAGTGGAAGAGTAACGGTGGGCGTGGGCGTGCGTGCGTGGGTTTGTGCGCGCCACGCTGGCTGGTAGTTTTCTGCCAGAGGCGCATTGCTGGGCTGGTTTTCCCTCCGCCCTCTCCCTCCAGTATCCCTTGAGCTCAGCACTTTAAACTGGTAAACCCGTTCTTCAGTACCTTTATATGGAGAGAGAGAGAGAGAGAGAGGCGACCGTCCTTCGGGTATCTGGTTTAGCCTACTCAAACTGTATAATATTCGCCAGTATGTCTTTGAATCGACTTCACGTTTTTTTTCGTTGGTTACTGAGATGAAAAGAAGTATGGCTCTGATTGACGGTAGGAGAGATTTTTCTGACAATGTACAACCAAGTCAATGTTCAAAATACGAAAGTTACAGAAACACCACGATGTATTATTTGATATATATTGATCTGCTTCGGCGTCAATAACCTAGATGTTATGACTCCAGTTTTAGCAACCATAATCAGTCAATTTATTGATCCATAGACAGTATAGCGAATAAGAAACGGTCAATAGAGAAGCTGGCAAAATTGCAACGATCCAAGTGACATTCCTTTTGTGATTGGAATAGTTTACTATTACTAAAGGCGCTTGTGATTCCTTTTCTTTGTTCAACGCGTCACGAATTTTTTTTCATTCCTTGTAACATTGGTTTTTATTGCTCCATTTTCCATGGAAGTTACGTGATTAATTCATTCATCTAATATATGTTTTAATGATCGTTTGTTTGATCTCAACATTTTCCTTCTCTGGTTTTAGTTCAAACATTTGCCTGATTTTATTCGTGGTTTTGTCAGAAATATTTTTGAGAGCCACACACACACATGATAAAAGCGTTATAAAGCCGTGGAAGCAGTACTTCTCATGGGGGTCCTGGTTTTCATCTTTAGCAAGGGATGGAATATTTATTGGATATCACAGGTGTTAAGCAATTAAAGGTTGTATTTTAAGGAAATACAGTTTATGGTAAAGAGGCTGATAACTTTAGATGGAATTCACCGAGTTGATGTTGGGGATCTCTGCTTTATATTGTGTATCATGTTTATTTACTGTATTCGCCTTGCTTTGTGCTCTAATTGTACTGTTTGGTCCCAGATTCCCCCTTATCGGATGGTTGTAATCCTCTCGTAGAACATGCCACCTTGTTTTGTGGTTTTCACCCTTTTCAACCCAGCCATTTTCGTTGGGGTTGGGGTGCTGGGGGGGGGGGGGTGGGGGGGGGGGGGGGGTTTGCCAAGCCTGCGCCATGTCTTGAGAGGTAGGGAGAGTTAGGGGTCGTCTATAGAACAGATCTGCCGAAACCAATTACGAGCTGAGGTCTCCACAATAGAAACAGGTGGAGGCGGAACATTGGAGACAGTGACCCTGACTAGGGATTAAGTGGGAAGAAGAATCCCTCCTCTTGCTATATATGCCCTGCAATTCTCCTGCTTTATGGTTAGAATCTTTATGCTAAGAGTTTTCTTTCCTTATTCTTGATATTGTCCTGAGTGTGTTTCCAATGCATGACATTCCATTTTTCTCGAAATAAAAATGTGCGTCTTCTTCTCGCCATTATTTTGAAACAAGTCTTCTCTATTGGGGTTATGCATTAGCCATTCTCTCTCTCTCTCTCTCTCTCTCTCTCTTCTCCTCCTCTCTCTCTGTTTCCTCTCTCTCTCTCTCTCTCTCACCGTACTTTTCTTTTTCGACATGAAGTCATTTTATAATATTGTAGAGGTGGAAAGGGCCAGCTAGGTTTGTGTTTTTGTTGAAAACGTTCATCCTCTTATGTTTTTTTATGGGATTATTTTTTTTCCTTTTGGATATGAAGATCTTTTTTCATTGTCTCTTGCTAGAAATGAAAGCATTAGTCGTTTTCCCGCGTTGCTTATGAAAGCTTTCAGTATTTTCTCGGAGTTATTCACCAGTGTTTACTTTAATTCCAGAGGGAAGAGGAGGAGGAGGAGGGTTTAGTCTAAATATCAAAGGTCACCTGAGAGTAGGGTTTTATATCATCATTCCCTGTATGACGCTGAAGACGTAGTGGCCTGATGAACAGGTGAATAGGGCAGGTTCGTCGACCATCTCTCATGTGATGCCAGTTTATAGGTTAAGTAAATGAACCAGTTAATCCTTTCTGCAACCATTTCGCCACCTTCTTACATTTTTATTTATTTTTTATTTATTTATTTATTTATTTACTTTTTCTTTCAGTTTATTTGATGTAAGAACCGAAGGATTGCGGCATTCGGCGTCAAAGTCCTTTCCAGGTTTTAATTCAGCTTATTCAAACGAGAGAGAGAGAGAGAGAGAGAGAGAGAGAGAGAGAGAGAGAGAGAGAGAGCTATTGGAGTGGGCAATATCCCTAAGAAGGCAGAATCTTGACTTTGCTATCTATTCCCATGCACAGCCAATCTCCTTAGAGTCGGACTTCATTTTCCTCGACTGTCATCACTGCAAAACTCTACGCAACTCGACTACACCAATTCAGAAGAGATCGTGGCTTCTCTCTCCCATCTTTCCTTCTCCGGTGTCCTCCCGGAGGATGGGGTTGTGTGGGGGGGGGTTTGCGGGGAGGTAGCACGTTGTACTTACTCATACGGCTAGAGTGGCCCACGAGCTCTTGGGAGCCGTGCACCCCATTGATTAAGTAACGCGAAGAAAGGGAAAAAGCCCGAAGAGAAAGAATAAGCAAGAAAGTGTAAGGGAGGTCTTATCGCAGCCCTGCGTTGCCCTTTTGCTTCGTCTTGCTTTTGGGGAGACGTCTGGCACGCTTCCAACAGACCAGACGCCTGACTTTGGGCATTGTTGGTAAGGGAAGCGCTGGGAGTGGTAAGTCGTGACTTCTGTTATGCCTACGAAGACGCGCTTCACTCGATTTGAACAAAGCTCTTATGTCATGAATTTGAAATGTCTGCAGTTGTGGAAGGAAAGAGACTGAGAGACGCTATAGTCTGTATTTGGAAGCAGGGAAAGCGCAGTGGGTCATAATCTCCCTCAGACCTATTGGGTTTAACAAATCTACATATAAGAGGCTATTGTTGCCATACACACGTGCCTTACATATACTATAGATATATCTATATATATATATATATATATATATATATATATATATATATATATATATATATATATATATATATACATAAGGTTATAAATGTATTTTTTTCTTTCTTTTGTCACATAACCGTGACATTTTGTTTTTTATGTATTTACGAACCCCAAATATCGCTTCATATCTAATTCATTAGACCTGGTGAATACCTTAAACCCAGTGGGAATTATGAGAGAGAGAGAGAGAGAGAGAGAGAGAGAGAGAGCCGGTAACAAAGTAGATGAGCGTTCATCAATATCAGTTCTACTTGAGAGAATGCACACCTGTATTTAGAGGTTGACAGTTCTCATAACGTTACCCCTATTATGCTGCGGTGCAATTTAGTGTGATCAGGTGTCAATTACACCATTATCTTTTCTTCTGGCTTAAGATCAGCCGACATTCTTTACCGATGTGCATCTGGGACAGCTGCGTCCCCATGGTAACCATGGCCCCTCCTGAGTGTTACTCCTTCCTACGTTACGTGATATGAGAGACTACGATCATTATGCGAGTATTACGTGATCGTGTTGGCAAGCAGATTGCAAGCACTACTTTGGCTTTCAGAGTAAATCGTCGGTTAATGCAAGGTCAAAGACATTACACTTCCGCACATGTAAGCTGTTGCACTTTAATTCGGCAATGCAACATTTTGCTTCTCGAAGCTTACCTGTTAGTTTCGGTTGTGCTTGTTTATGCAAAGTTCGGGTCTATGTTTGCACATCCGTGATGACTCTCTCTCTCTCTCTCTCTCTCTCTCTCTCTCTCTATATATATATATATATATATATATATATATATATATATATATATACATACATACATATACACTATAATAAACACATATATATAAAAGGATAGAGATAGATGTATAGATATGTGTATGTGTAAGTGTGCGCATTTTTATGAGTTTTCATATCTTTAATTATAGTTCAGTCTCCAGGTTGTATATTTCCTTTTCCTAATTGTAAACATTTGTCTCTGATAATAAAGCCTTAGTATGTGTTCTTGTTGCATACTGATGGTCTGCATCACGCTCGTTCACTTCCCATCTTGATTGGGTGTCGCCTTCTGCAGTAGCTCTCCTTTGTGCAATATGTGGGATCTGCAATACGTGGGAAGGCCGACCATCCTTCATTTCTTTTCATAGCTTCTCTCGACTTTCCAGTAATCCAGCAATTTCATCAACTCGCCTCAAAATGTTTGTGTTGTGGACGGACGGCATCTGGCTTCTGCCCTTCCTTGGTCTCAAGGCCTCTCGCATCCTTCTCCATTTTGAAAGTTTGACGATTTTCTACAGATCTGCGTTGTGTATCTTGAGCATTTTTTCACTCGTTTGTCAAAATGGTCTTTGACATCCATGGAACATGTTTTTGAGACCGTTTCTGTTGTCACCAAAACACATTCTAGAGGAAAGTTGGTTAAATATCCATTGATGATAATTGGGGGCACATAAGATTGATTTTGTCTTTGTCCCATTGTCTCCGTGGAAGTGTTTGTATGTAACACGGCTCATCAAATGTGATACCTTCCTTTGTGGCCTTTTCCTTCGTGGGATATTTGGTGTTAGGTTGATTATGTTCCGCTGCTTTTGTTCACAAACGAAGAGGTTATTTTCCAAAGAACTGGGCTTGAACTCTCATGTTGAGCGCCTTCATTTTCTTTTCACTGTTAGTTTGTTCTTTTTTTCTAAGGACTTGTCAAAGCAATTACTGGCTACAACATCACGGAGTTGGAACCAGTTTTAATAAGTGCTTTCTTGTTTTTCAAACAATTACATGGCCAGCGCGAAAGCGCACACAGACACATGCACACACGCGCGCACACACATATTTGTATGTATATATAAGCGAACACTATAGGAAAATGTGTTATTCGCTTATGTAACGAAATCACGCGCACCTACTGTGATTGTTTAAACATACACACGCATATATTTATATATGTGTGTGTGTTAAAACATAGTATGTTACCACGGAAAAGTGAATCGACTGAGTGCAAGTTTTCTTTGCATTTATTCTTTGCCATTCATGGGCAAGTTCAGACAGCAGAAAAATGGCTTACACGGAAAACTATTTTCTACAAATAACAACCTAAGATTAGAATGTATTTTGTTACTCAATTTATAGTTTTTTAAACTAGGGTTTGTTTTGTTTCATATATATAATATATATATATATTATATATATATTATATACGTATATAATATATATGTGTGTGTGTGTGTGTGTGTGTGTTATATCTATATATATGGAATGTATAATATATTATATATATATATATATATATATATATATATATATATATATATATAGTTTTAAAAACCTCCATAAAGGTTTTTTTTGCTTGAATTAAAGGTATAGATTAGTCAGACGTAAGCCGGACATGGCTGCAGTCGATAATAACAGGCTCCGTGTCGAACAAATACTTTTTTCCTGTAATTTTTATTAAGCTTTCCTACCCCCCCCCCCCCTCTCTCTCTCTCTCTCTCTCTCTCTCTCTCTCTCTCTCTCTCTCTCTCTCTCTCTCTCTATATATATAGTATATATATAAATATTATATATATATGTGTGTGTGTGTGTGTGTGTGTGTGTGTATGTATGTATATATATATATATATATATATATATATATATATATATATATATATAGTTTTAAAACCTGTCCATAAAGGTTTTTTTTTGCTTGATTAAACGTATAGATTAGTCAGACGTAAGCCGGACATGGCTGCAGTCGATCAATATAACAGGCTCCGTGTCGAACAAATGCTTTTTTCCTGTAATTTTTATTAAGCTTTTTCCTCTCTCTCTCTCTCTCTCTCTCTCTCTCTCTCTCTCTCTCTCTCTCATCTCTCTCCTCTCTCTGTGGAAACTATAGTCGCTGTACGCTTCTTATCATTCATGTTTTGTTTTTATATTTTTTTTAAATGTTTTCACATGAAAAACCCTAGTCTATGGATGTGTTCAAAATTGAAGAAAGAAAATCAAAGTTACGATTACGATTTAGTTCAACGAGATTACTTGAGCCCCATTTCTTGGTGTTCGTGAGGTTCTCCCGAAGGATTTATTCATAAATGAAAGGAGAAAATTGGGGCCAGATAAAGTAGAAGAAATTGGACAGGTAGGTGAAACAGACAAAGAGAAATGACGAAAAGTAGAAGGCAGAAAACAATGCAATTGTGGCCGAAAGCCAGAAATTATTATTGTACCTATGCAGTGTGCCGCAAAGAGGACACTTACTGTAGTGTAACTTCATTGGTAAATAGAAAGTAGAAACGCAAGAATTATACCTCGATACTTAATACGAGTCAACCATGATAGGGAAAAAATAGCATTTTCTGTAAATAAAGCGAAGAGGATGCATTAATAAATTAGCATATGTCTTGTGATATATCTTCCTACATCGGTCTACGCGTAGCTCTCTTTACTTTGGAATTTGCTGTACGTACGTCAACTTTCCCGCTTGTAGGGAGGGTGTATGTGGTTAGCGGTCTTATGTAATATAACATGTTATCCTTTATAACTGAATGGGAGACATTTTATAAAGCCTCCTTCCTCTAAATGGTTAAGGAATATATATATATATATTATATAATTAATATATATTTATAATATATATATATATATATTGTATACTATACTTACATTATATATATATATATATATATATATATATTATATATATATATATATATATATATTATTATCTATATATCATGTTACCATTATTTTATACTTCACGCAACGCTTTGATTGCAGAGAACAGGATTTTGATTCGTTTTTAAACCTGAAACTCAATCAACGTCATTTTTTATACACTATTTATACCTTAAAGCGTATCAACGTCGTAATCAAAGAATTTAGCGTACAAAAAGCAATTATGTGCAATGTGACGAGATTCTATTAAACCCATAAAGGTAAAAAAAAAATTATAAATTTGCGCATGCGGGACTTGCAGGCACTGTTGCACAGTCGCTGACGGCGTGAAGTTCAAAGTTTTTCGAAATTTATAACCTTCAGTGCAGTAAACAATCAATTTATGTAATGGACGATGCTATCAGCTGTTACTCATAAAATCCACTGGGTGGTTCTAGATGAAGCCTCCACTGGGTGCACCCTGATAAAACTATGGGTAATCGATGTTTTATTTTTTTGTTTTTATTAATATTCATAACTTTGTTTTGGCAGCGTTATGCTGTTAAATTTAAAAAGGGGAACTGCATCATTCCCGTGTACAGTATTCTCTCATGAGAATTTTTCCCTTAGCTGTATTACATTTATGATCTATACTAAACTATATTCAAAGAAATGATTAAGTTTGCGGATAAAGCTCTTGATTTGCATATGGCGTGGGAATGACAGGTTAGGTTATGTCAGAAATGATGCGAAATTATTGTTGGTTGTGGGATATCCTGAATTTTTGTAGTGTAGGCTGACCTATAGGGTCATTGCCACGTAACAAATGTTGCCGCTTATCAGGCAAGACTCCCAGCCATCTCTTCAGCTGAGGGGGAACTGCAGTGTATAGAGTCAGGTGCAGAATGTGAAAAGATGATAAAGATTGTTTGTATTTTTGTAATTACGTAAAGACGCATTCTGAGAGGTGATAAAGGTTGTATTTTGTAATTACATAAAGGCCCATTCTAGTTGTTCATTATTTAATGAGAGGTTGGTAAGGGATACAAGTGAGCCAAAACATGCAATTTGTGACAGATTTTCTCTGGTTCTGATTTCCATATAGCTATGCTGTGAAAATCCTTAAACGAGTCTTGGAAGGGCAAACCAAAACTGCTTCTATTTTGGTCCTTATATTCAATTTTTATCCGTCAGCAATTTCAGCAGTTAACCTAAGGATTCACAAGATCTATCATGTTACTACAGATATAAGCGGTGCAGAAAAAAACAATTGATTGAATAACGAAAATCCAAAATTGAAATTTAACACAGATTTCACAGTTCAGCATAATGGAGCTGGGGATTCATGTTGGAGCACCGAACCTGTGAAGATTGTGAATATTCATTATTCTGAAGTTTGAAATTTGTGATCATTTTTATTTTGGAATCTTGTTTTTCAATCAATTTTTGGCTGTACTCAGCTATAGTATATTAGGGTGTAGGTGAAGTGTAGATCTTGTTTAGCCCTGAAGAACCGTATGGGTTAATGGTTGAAAAAACTGTCGATTTGTGAATGAATGCATGGAGCAAAATAGGAGTTTTTTTTTACACACACGCACACGCACCTATAGGGGTAGGGGTATATACGTTTATGTTATATATACGCCTATATATATATCTATATATATATATATATATATATATATGTATAGTATATATATATATCTATTATATATTAATTAATATATATATATAAACTATATATATATATACTATATATATATCATATATTATATATTTTTTCATAAATAACGTTTGTTAGGAATAGAATGACTTCTTTAGATCTTTAGGTATCAGTTACTGAAGCCTTGTATTATATCCTTTTTCACTTTTGCAATTATTTCATCTGCTAGAATAACAGAAATTATAAGAGTCGCACCTTGTGTTACTGTACTTACCTTTGCAATACCTAATTGAAAAAGATTTAAAGAACGCCTTTGTTCTGTTGAACTTGAGCAGACGACGCGAGATTACCTGCAGAGGGCAAATATAAAAATGTTCTTCTTCTTTCGGAACTTGCTTTTTGCAGCGAATTTCTAATTGACTGAAGAACTCAGATCTGTGCCACTCGATGGGGATTCTTTTATTTCTGCGGCAAAATTGCTTTGTACTGTTTGCCATCAGTATTCTTGAACACAGTATTCTGTCCTTATCGGTAAAAGACTTGTGCAAAACAAATGATTAATTTGCTTGTGGCGGATGGAACGAAGTCTGTAATAAGAAGAGAGCAGAAAACATGATGCGGTGGTGTAATATAACGACAAAAAAGTGTCATGCTCGATTTCCCGGCCTATTATTTTTCCCGCATGCTTTCAAGTATGAAGAAATGAAATGGAAGGAAAGACTGGTCAGGTTTCTTTCTTTTATTCTGATCATTTCGGTCGTTTTTCTTCTTCTTCTTCTTCTTCTTCTTCTTCTTCTTCTTTAGAGCTGTTTCTCTGTAATCAGTTTGTTCTTTGAGATTATTTATTCTACTGATGATCTGAAATATAAGAACAATGTTCTATATGCTGTTGTGTTTGTTAAATATATATATATATATTTTTTTAAAGAACATTTTTCCCTTGCTTGATGCTCTTGCGGTAACGAAGTTTTGCCATTAGACTGGCATTCAGACGAATTCAGTATCCAGATGGAGATGCATTTTATACTTAATAAATCTCTCTCTCTCTCTCTCTCTCTCTCTCTCTCTCTCTCTCTCTCTCTCTCTCTCTCATCCCGTTTCCCCCCTGTATGTCGGTAGCAGTATTGATCAGTGCACCCTTATCGATTTTCGTGTCGCGCTGGAGGTGTTTACTTACAGACGTAAGTCAAAGCTTTGGTCTTTCAGACATCGGGAATGTGGTACATGTATTTATGTCTATTCAAATTTCAATAAATTCATGAGTGGTTTAGAAAAAATCCTAAATAATGTGCGAGTCCGCACTCATATGTACGGTCATCGAATTTTTTCTCCGTTGGTGAAATATATTTCCCACAGTTAGTCAATATGAAATATAAGTCTGCCACTGAACTTCAAAGCGTTTTGCGAGTGTGTCAGTACGTGCGTTGAGTTTGTGCCTCAAACATGTTGACATGGAATGTGCATGTGAAGCTCTCGCAGATTAAAGTGATTTTTACTGTTTCTTTTCTTTCGATGTTATCTCTTCATTTGTGCATATCCGCACAGAATAAAAGCGGCGTCCTTTCATTGAATCCATATTTCCAGTCGCTCATATGTGTATGATGAAACGTTTCGCATTGGAATCGTTTCGTGAATTGAACTCTTCTGCTTCCCTGAGATAATGGCGTGCAGTTCATGTTCATCTTGTTGTCTTCATGTTAGTGTAGCAGAGTGACCTAGTGGAGGCATCGCTTCCTCGCCCTCGGACTGTTATTGCATATGAGTTCTTTCCATTGACTCTGCTTCTTGCTGGTATGACGGAACGAGTTACCCTGTTCGTTGGTGATGAAACGAAGCGAGTGACCTCTCGGAATCGTTTCGGAATGGGACCTCCCTTTTCCTCTGCCCTGCAATCCCGACTTTAAAGTGTCGTCATTGCCAGTTGCGCGAAATGAATGCAGATACGAGGTATCGAACCCCGTTTGCAGGAGGTGTAGAAAGAATACCTCGGGCTGTCGTTTCGCCTTCTCGTTCCCTTCGTGCCCTGTTTATGTTCATTTTGGTATTTACTCTCTACAGCATGTTTTCAAATGAAGAGGAATATTTTATGTTGCAACAGAGCAGTGTCTTTGTTGGCATTTTAATATATCTTGTTTTGCACCAGCTGGTGGACATAATTTCATGTTCATGTTGGTGGCTGTACTATATTCATTCACACAAACTGTAATTTGTCTATTTGTGTACATGCTTACATACCACTGGATTGAAATATGAGTATTTATTTATTTGAAAGCTGGCCTGTCCCATGTGCTCCAATTAAGAAAAACCCAATTATTTTCAGAACTGATGAATGAATACACCTTGACGAAGTGAAGTTAAAATGGAAATACAGAAGACCATAAAGTCTTGCGATTGATATTAGACGTTCAATTTTCAATTTTCAGTTTTTGTTTGAATGAGAAATTTGATTCCGACCACTTTTGGAAGTTTTTGTTGATGTGGGACTGGGTCTGTCAAGTTCAAGATATTTCCATGTAAAGAATGAGGAAAATATGAAGCTCTGTAAAAGTTGTATGCCATTCTAAAGAATATTTGAATACATTCAGTAAAAAATATTTGGAGTGTGTTGAATTGTATTGTGCATTAATTATTTCCTGATATTTGTAAAATATCAGGAAATAATTAATATCAGGAAATAATTTCTTCTCTCGTCAATGGACACGATATATATTCTGCGCAAGATTACAAGTAAAATAATTGTTCTTTGTAAACTTGTCTCATATGAGTATATTTAAAGGATAACAACCAAAAATTCATGTTCTGTTACTGTAACAGTTCATAATTTTTTCGGAGTTGAAAACCTTCAATATGTGACTCTGACAGTACTTGCCTTAGTTGCAATCAGCAGTGCGTAGAAACAAATAGGTATCTGAACAACTGCATCCCGTTCGGATGACTGAAACCCCTCGATGTGAATCAAATCACAATTTGGAAGCATCAGTGCCCCGTTGTATTTCGCTCGTCTTTGCCAACTGCTTTGTGGTTTGTGTATTGTGTGCAGGTGTTGAAATCCGATAGAAATCAGATTTTGAAATGTGACGCCCACGCGCCGTAGTAGGCAGTAACAGGCTCTCCGCGTTGACGATTTTGCACACACACACACACACACACACACATACACACAAAAAAATAACACGGTGCTGGTTCAGTAATAGTACTGGAACCAGGGCAGCGTCAAAATGTCGTATCTCTTGGTTTGATAAACGAATTATTTTGTGCTTTGATGTGTTTATTGTTTGTTTGCAAACTCATTTGCTCAAAGGCCAGTTCTTTTCCGTTTTTATTTGTCATGTGTAGAAAATGTATTGTGCTTGATAACCGGTAGCGTGTTTTATGTTCGTTTTTCGGTCAGTGACTTTCACAAAGCAAAACGATCATAAAATAATTTAGATTAACAATGATACTTTCATACAAAGTGGTGCAGGATATCAAAGTCGTGTTTTAATTCAATAGTTGTAATATTATCGTACACCTGTCTGAACCATTTGTCCCTTGAAAGTGTATATAGGGTCACCAGTAAGTGACGAAATCTCAGTGTTTTAGGAATATATGGAGATCGAAAATCTTTATAAATATTGTGATGTTATATATAAAACAAAAGATCGAAATGAGTAAATGATGTAGAAAATGTCATTTCATCCCATTCTGTGGCGTTTGGGTTTTTGAACTCCTCTCTCTCTCTCTCTCTCTCTCTCTCTCTCTCTCTCCTCTCTCAATCTCGTCTCTCTTCTCTCTCTCTCTCTCTCTCTCATAGTGATGAATGCGCAGGGTTTAGTTACGAGTAACTCAAAAAGAAAAATAGAGTACTTAGAAGAACTAACCCAAATTGAAAAGAAAATAGATATAATGAATATAAGTGAAACCTGGTATTCCCAAGAGACTGGGAATGATGATCAAATAAAAGGGTTTCAAACTTATAGATCAGATAGAAAAAATAGGAATCAAGGGGGAACCGCAATATATGGGAAAGACAAAAAACAAGGAAAAATATATGAGAAATATAGTAACTCAGAATGTGAACTAATAGCGGTAGAATTTGAATCTGAAAAATTAATGAACATAGTAATATATAGACCTCCTAATACTAAAGAGTTTGACTTAATAATAGAAAAATTGGATGATATATGTAGAAATCACAAGGACTGGACTATTCTCCTATCTGGAGACTTCAACTTTCCTTTCGTAGACTGGAAAGAACGAATAGGAGATTGTGGATGTACTTATACATATAAAAAAGAGAGTAATAGTAGTGCAGAAGATAAGAGGCAATTCGAAAAGCTATTAGATATGCTACTAGAATACAACATTCAACAAATAAATCACCTGCCAACAAGAAAGGAAAATACTTTAGACTAGTATTTGTGAACGAGATGAATTATGTTAAAGAAATAATAGTTTATAATGCGAGTATTTCAGACCATAATGTCATAGAATTAACAGTCCATTCCAAAGCAAGTGAAAACAGAGATAAGCAAGAAATGAAAAAGTGGGAAGGATATGGAAAATACAACTTCTACAGTAAAAATATAAAATGGTCAGAAATAAATGAAGAATTAAACAAAGATTGGATAATACTTTTTCGTAAGTGATGACATAAAGGTAAATACGGAGATATTATATATTAGAGAAAATAGTGGATAAATATATACCGAAGAAGAAAAGTAAACATCAGTCATGCATACCAAGAGACAGAAGGATCTTGTTCCAGAAAATCAGAAAGTGGAAAAAAAGGTCTAGCAAAAAAAAAAAAAATGCATGGAAAGTTATAAGAAACTAAAAAGTAAGATAGAAAATGCAGAACAAAGATTATACAATCAAAAGAAAATGAAAAACGGGACTTGGAAGAAAAAACCCTATTAAATATCAAGCAAAATCCCAAAACTATTATACTCATATGCGAAGAAGATGAATAAAAGAAGAATAGAAATAGGCCCTCTAAGAATTGAAGGGTTGAGATTAACGAATGAAAAAAAGGAAATTTGCAACATACTGGCAGAACGATATAAGAGAGAATTCACCCCTAGAATAGATAATGAAGATAATGATATAGAAGTAAGGGATGAAAATAGTGAATATTTAGCTGACATAGATATTAATGAAGCTGATATTGTGCAGGCTATTAATGAAATTAAAAATGGAGCTGCTGCAGGGCCTGATGGAATTCCTGCTATTTGTTAAAGAAAGTAGTTCATTCTATCGCAAAGCACTTGCAATATTATTAAGACAAAGTGTAGATACAGGCAAGATTTATGATGAGCACAAATTAGCATATATTACCCCTACTTTCAAAAGTGGATCAAGACTAGAGCAAGTAATTAGGCCTGTGAGTCTAACATCACATATTATGAAAGTGTATGAAAGGGTAATGAAGAAAAAATATTATGAAACATTTAATAAAAAATAATTTGTTTAATAAAGGACAACATGGTTTCGTACCCGGAAAAAGTACACAAACCCAACTGTTAGTCCACCGTGAGAACATATTCAAAAATATGAAAAGCGGAAATGAAAACAGAGTGGTTTATTTAGACTTTGCAAAAGCTTTTGATAAAGTAGACCATAATATATTTAGCGAAGAAAATTAGAAAACACAATATCGTGGATAAAGTAGGAAGATGGTTAAAAAGAAGATTTTTCACAACAGGAAAACAGATAGTTATTGCAAACGACGAGAAATCGGATGAAGCCAAGGTAATATCCGGTGTGCCGCAAGGTACGGTGTTAGCTGCAATACTGTTTGTTATTATGATTGAAGACATAGACAATAATGTTAAGGATTCGGTAGTGAGTAGTTTCGCAGATGACACAAGAATAAGTAGAGAAATTACTTGTGATGAAGATAGGAACGCTCTACAAAGAGACCTTAACAAAGTATATGATTGGGCAGAGGTAAATAGGATGGTATTTAACTCTGATAAATTTGAATCAATAAATTATGGAGACAGAGAAAGAAAGCTATATGCATATAAGGGACCTAATAATAGACAAGGTCACAAATAAGGAAGCAGTTAAAGACCTTGGTGTGATGATGAATAGGAACATGTTATGCAATGATCAAATAGCAACTCTGTTGGCAAAATGTAAAGCAAAAATGGGAATGTTGTTACGGCACTTCAAAACAAGAAAAGCTGAACACATGATTATGCTTTATAAAACATATGTTCGTAGTCCACTTGAATATTGCAATATGATATGGTACCCACACTATCAAAAGGATATTGCACAAATAGAGAGTGTACAAAGGTCCTTTACAGCTAGAATAGAAGAAGTTAAAGACCTTGACTACTGGGAAAGAAAGACTACAATTCTTAAAATTAATATAGTCTTAGAAAGGAAGAAAGAAAGAACGCTACATGATAATTCAGGCATGGAAACAGATAGAAGGAATAGCAGAAAATATCATGGAACTAAAAATATCAGAAAGAGCAAGCAGAGGTAGATTAATAGTGCCCAAAACTATACCAGGAAAAATAAGGAAAGCACACAGGACATTAATCCACTACGCACCAGCATCGATAATGCAGCGTCTATTCAATGCGTTGCCAGCTCATCTGAGGAATATATCAGGAGTGAGCGTAGATGTGTTTAAGAATAAGCTCGACAAATATCTAAACTGCATCCCAGACCATCCAAGATTGGAAGATGCAAAATATACCGGAAGATGTACTAGCAACTCTCTGGTAGACATTAGAGGTGCCTCACACTGAGGGACCTGGGGCAACCCGAACAAGATGTAAGGTAAGGTCTGTAAGGTCTCTCTCTCTCTCCAAAAGCCGATTAGAAGAGGCAAAGAAAACTGATCTGTGTGGTCGTATTGGAAAACAACACTTGGTAAAAAGTTCATGTCCAGGACAGCTTAAGGTTTATTTATCACCTTTAGTGTGCATATTAAGTCTCAGTTCGCACACACCATGGAACACGAAAAACCACAAATTGAAGAACAAATTTATTTAAATATATTTGTTCTTCAGTTTTTTTTCAAATATCAAAGGTCGATAGTGATCTGTTATCATCAAGATACAATTCTTGGAGGCAGCCCAGTTGTCTAGATAAACAGAAGAATATTGATAATTGACTTGACTTGTACAGCTGCCGTCACAATTACAAAATACAAAATAATCCTGTATATAGTAGATGCAAGTTGAATGAACAGCTAAATCTCTGTCGTTATGTAGTTCAAGCCTGAAGAGAACAAGAGAAAAAATGCGAGAGGAAAATTATTATCTACATTTCACCATTTATATTCTTCAATGCTGAGAATTTTCATAATTTGTTAAGTTGCTTAAAAACTTCGTAAAACCGGTGTTAATCTGATGTTTGTTTATGCTAATGGAAGAGGATCTCTGGAAGATTAAAAAGAGCCTCTCAGTTAAAAGAGAGATGATGCTGTGCTCTTAGTTGATTTAATCGTGTTAGTCTTATGAGAGATAATGAATTCCTTTGCTGACACAGCGACGTCGAGGCTGTCTCCGAGGAAGACGCGATGAGTGAACCAGCTCCCTTTTTCATTTGTCGTATATGAAGAGCAAATTTCTAACCCCCCTTTCTCGTGTCATCTAAGATGACGGTGAATAATATAATATCTTTTACCGTCACAGAGAAAGGTAAGCATTAAAATTCCTTGATTTTTTAAGGATGCGAAATATTTTTTAGTTTAGACCATTCTGTGTGTACGCTTTTTCTTTAGTGAGGAAAAAATTAGTGTCATAGAGAACGACTGAGAACTGTTTGACCGTAGAGAAATGTTGAGTGGAAACAAATTTCGTTTTTCATACGGTGATGAGAAATGAGGGAAATTGTCGCATGTCCATTACTGAGATTGGCAAGTTAGACTTTCCCATTGCCAGTTAGACGAATGATGAATGAGGCTTCCCAGACTTTCGGTGGAAGAAATTTTGAACCATTTGCATTATGAAAAAGCTGCGAACTAAACTGCTGTTTAAAATCTTCCTTGATATTCCCTCTGATAAACTCTGTATCAAGCCCTTTAGTGTAGAAAGTTAATGGGTATCTCATTAGAAGCGGAAAGTCAGTGTAATAAACTTCTTCAGTTACACAAAAAATATAAAAACTCAGACTGCTCTTCGAGCAGCGTGTTTGGTAAAGAATGTCTATTTTTAAGCGGAAGTTTCTCCAAGTTTGTCTGGACGTTTTATGTGCGCAGGTAGACTTCTCTAGTTTTCCCGAGAAGAGCAATTTTCCGGGAAACAGGATAAATTGTAGGATTGGTGGAGAAAATTTCCGAGACATATTTATGAGACGTAACGAAGCCTCAGGCTCTATCTTAGAAATGGGATGCCTCAGATGGGGCAGAAGAGGAAGATCCGACTGCGAGGGAAGATGCTGCTCTTCGCTGCCTTGTACAACCGTTAAAGGCCACCGCTCAGCCGACGATTACGTAACGAGCTGCGTTGTTCTCTTGGTTATTGAAAAATTGTATGAGGTGAGACACTTGTGTCATTTGAAGAATTGTTGAAAATTTTTCTTAAAAACCACGGGTCAGATACTTTTCAAGCCCATAAGTGTCCACAAAAGTGAGAATAAAGATTATTTTGTTTCCGTATGTGTTACGCAAACGCCACGTGTTCTTAGAAAAGGTTAAAGGATCAGAGCGGAGCATCAGGGGCCTGCTTTACCTGTGTTGCTCCCCCTCAGCATCCCCTCCCCCCACCAAATGTGGTAGCGGAAAAGGACGGTGGGGCCCAAGTAAATACTGAAACGCAATAAACTATAGTGCTAAGGAATAATTTTTTATAATCTCTACGCAACGGTTATGAAATATGCTTCGTTCCACCAGGTTCTTATGATGAGGGCCATTATAGATGATTTATATGGGCTCTGTAGAACGAAAGGCAGAGTTGAACGCAACTTCTCATGGATGAGATTTTGCGATGAGATTGACTGACTGGAGACGGAGGGAATGTTCAAGGGGAAGTTTCAGTGACGGTATCAGACCAAGAGGGGAAATCCAGTGAAGGGAGGGGTCCTGGTAGCCTTTGCCCGAATGATTTTGGGGGAAGAGGACAGGCTCTGGTGGGTAGACAAGAGGAGGAGGGGGAGGAGTAAGGGAGGGAGGGAGGGAGGGAGCGAGTCAGATGGTGCGGGAGGGCGGGGGGGAGGGGGGGGGGAAGGAGATGGAGGTTGTTTATAGATTTTCCCACGCTGCCTGCAACGTTTTCGGCCTTGGACGAGCCAGAAACGACCGGTTCAGGTTGCTTGACGTTTTCGCCTTTTGAGGCGGTTCTTGTTCACCGAACTTGTTCTGGTTCCTCTCGGTGGAATGTGCGCAATGTGTCTGTCTGTCATCGTGGCACCTTATGAACTTACTTTGATGTGATAGGTCAGTTCTTTGTTCAGTGTTGAGTGAATCAAGTTATTATTGTATCGACTTCCTTTGTTATTACCACTTTACTATCAGTGAATATACTACAGTTTAATATTATCTTTAATATATTACTGTTGCTGTTAGGGTTTTTTTTTTTTGTGGGGTGTGGGGGGCGGGGGGGGGGGGGGAATTCCATTATCAGTTTTCTAGTCTCGGGTAAACCCCTTCAGACCAGACTTCTCTATTTTCCCTTAGATTTTGCTCTTCAGCTCTTCAACCCTGCCTTGCTTCACCCGTGATCGTTTCCCCATTGCTGTCTTCTCTCAGCCAAACTCACCCACTTTCCTTTCTTCCAGTCTCACAAGTATTTTCCAGTCCATTTCTTTTTCTTCTGGATAGTTTTCCTTGCTTTCTCGTTCTTGCCTCAGGGATCGGCCGTTATCATAAACTTCAGTCCAAACATTCAGCTTTCCTAATTGCTTTCCTAAATCTAAAAAATGGCAGAAATATTGATACTTGCTTTACATCTATGTCGCTCAGATAAGGCGAAGACCCTTCTCCTCTCTGATGGCCAAATAGTTAATGGCCAATAGACCTCCACTTCACACATATAGTTCATGAATGTTCTTTATTTTTCTTTTACTGTGCAGTGACATCACTCTATGAATTTTAAAAGGATCATGAATCACTACTTTCATATGTTCTATGTAGGTGTGTTTGACAACGATGGTTCTTGTCAGCAGTTCTTTTGCTGGATTCTATGATCGTTCTTTCTCTGTGTTGAGGCAGTTAATGAAAAGAAAATTAGAATTCACATTAGAATTACTATTTATTTAATCGTTCCATGTATAACATTCATTATTTTGCCACCATCTCTGTAGTATATGTCATCACGAATTTATTGAGAATGACTCCATCCCTCAGTAGCTCTCTTGTCACGCCAGAGCTTTCTTCACTTTCACACAAAGACTCCATTTTCCGTCACGTTCAGTCATCCCTCTCATGTCGTCTGCTTCTCCACGAAATGCTCTCCTGTCCAAGTACAACTCAAAACTCCTTCCAGCAATAATCAACAACTCTCTCTCTCTCTCTCTCTCTCTCTCTCTCTCTCTCTCTCTCTCTCTCTCTCTGTCAAGAAAGATGAAGCCAGTATTACGTCAATGCAGGCTGTAACTTTGGTATCACAAGTGTCTGGTGGCTTCTGGCTTTTATCGGATATCAATATAAAAAGGCCTGAGATCGCCTCTGGTCTTCCGCCTTCCTATAAACTTACTTAAGCTGCAGTTTTTGTGGGCGTTATTTATGCATGGAGGTTAACATGCGTATGTACATTCAGAGAATGTCACTGCAGAAGCTATTGACATTTCAGTATGCATGTTGGGATGACAATGTTAGTTGCCTGAGCTACTCCACACTGGCTACGATCCACCATAGCGAAGTTGCTACCACGTGCACAATTCTTATTATTTTATGAAGAGACGTAATAAGTTATAATGGAACCCTTTTAAATTGGTCAGGCTCGGTTGCGTGCAGTGTGAATACACACACAGACACACACACACACACACACACACACACACACACACACATATATATATATATATATATATATATCTATATATATAATATATATGTGTGTGTGTGTGTGTGTGTGTATGTATGTAAGTATGTATGTTATGTATATTTTGTATATATATATATATATATATATATATATATATATATATATATATCTATATACTATGTATATTGTATATTGTATTTATATTTGTGTATATATATATTATATATATATATATATATATATATATATATATTAATATCTAATTTGCTCTACTCGGAATTAATATATTTTCATTTATGTTAACCGAAAGGGAATTTTCTAGTTTGATAAAGAAAGTTCGTTGGCTCATGGGCTCGAACCACTGAACCAAGAGCGTTAAAGTACCTCCTGAATTCTTGGTTCAGTGGTTCGAGCCATGAGCAGACGAATTTCTTATAAACTAAAAATTCCCTTTCGGTCAATATATATGGAAATATATTAATTCCGAGTAATAACGAATTAAATATTAAAGGACATTTGTAGCTTAATGCATATATATATATATATATATATATATATATATATATATATATTATATATATATATATATATATATATATTATATATATGACGTGTTTGTGAGATCTTTGTGATCTTATACCTGTCGTAATGATCACTAGACTATTGTGCTCTTAACATGTGGGTTACGCATTATAAAGATCGAATGACCTACAATACCTGTACTGCGTAAATAATTAAGAATTTTTTGTATTCAGCTTTGATGTTTTTTTAACCATTTTCCGTTTGTTTTCGGAGAAACCCGAAATATCTCATTTCCGGCGTAATTGGCAAGGCCTGACATTTTTCCTCCCCTCAATTTTTGGCATTGGTATTTATTTGATCATGCCGGGGAATGCGGATTTTTTTTTGATGAGGGATTAATGAATTTTATGCCTCGTTCCTTCCTGTTTGTTAATACCCCGGGGGCCGCCTGCGGCTTCGTACGTTGTCTCTCTCTCTCTCTCTCTCTCCTCCATTCTCTCCTCTCTCCTCGTCGTCTCTCTCCCCTTCGTCTCTCTTCTCTCTCTGTCGGGGTCAGCTATTTCGGGAAATCTTGTTAGTTCTAGTAGACCACGGTCTAGGTAGCCTAGCCGTCAAAACCAATTCTTTTACGATTCACGTTTTAATTATTACCAACGTTTGTGTATGTTGCAGGATGTGAATATTAACTTATCTCAGTATATGCATAAATGAAGTTTCCGTTTTGAGGTTCTGCAAGTAATGGCGTGCTTTGACTTACTCTGCAAGCAAAACTTTCTTAGGCAAACCTGTCTAGAAAGTGGTCCTAGCGTGTGTGGAATGAGTAACTCGATTATTTTCTTAAGTCATAGAAAACGGGTGTGTGAACTATAAGACCGGGGTCTGTAACTGTATATTGATTGTATTGAGAATTTGTCCGTTAACTTTTGGGAGGTAATTCTTTTTTTATATTTAACATTCTTTAAAGTTTTTCAATACAGAGCCTGAGCACAAAAATCTTGATTGATCTCTAGAGAGTTTCCTGATATGATAAAAAAGAAGAATAATCAAGCAGATACAGAGTTTCTTGTTAAGGTAGACAATAAGTGTGAGAGGTAATACTTCCCTCAAACACATGAACACTAACGTAAACGTAAACATAAACAAACGAAGGATGAAAGCCATGTAGTGGAAACAGTACAAGGTGTGAAAGCAATACCAAAGGCTGTGTAACTGCGCCCGCAGAGCAATATTATGGATGGTCTTGCGCCACTATGCCAGTTCAGTTGAAGCTGTCAAGATTATCGATATGATGCGTGAAAGAAGCGAATGCAGTGTTGCTGTTGATGGGGTCTTGTCACACGAATTTGTAGTAATTAGTTGGATGCTACCAGGGAATGTGCTGTTTGTCACTCTCATATGTTTTGTATCGAAAAATAGCGTCAGGATTGGAATAGAGTTTAGGTTCGGGTAACATAGAAACTTGACTTACTTGGGATATGCGGATGACATTGTTGTAATTAGAAAAACGCCCCGATTTACAAAGCTTGGTGGTCAGGAAGCATAATGTATTTAGAGAATGGATTCGGAATAACTAAATGAAAACATTAATGAGGACTGTATGCACAAAGGGATCAAATACAAGGAAGGAGAAAGGAATAATGAGGTTGAAATTTTCACAGATATGGGAGTTGTGATATCCAGTAGGGGCTCTCTTGCTGTGGACTTCAGTGAATGACTAAATAATGCAAAGCAATCAATGAGCAACGTGAATTAGAAGGGAAATAAAAAAGAAAGAAACTGCGCGAAGGTAAGATTTCACCGATGTGTATGGTCATCAGTCATGGTATGACAAAGAAAATATATAAAAAAGTTGTCGCTCTGAGAACGCACCTTTAAGAATAATATTATTAGTCAGGTGACAGGATAACGCCAGATTTGATACCACGAGGGAAAGTGTAGTGAGATGATGGTGAATGGGTGACTTGTAGATGAGATCATGATGGATGGGAGACGTGTTGATGAGATAACGGTGAATGGAGATAGAGATGGCTAGGACACGCCCTTCGCACGGGTTGGAAGACCCATACCTATTTGGATAGGAACTTTGAGGAGGAAGGCTGGAGATGAATAGAGAATTATGGAGGATAAAGCACAGTTAAGACTTGGGTGGTGGAATTTCACAGAGGCCCTTTGCTTCGCACGGTGTTGGAGGCATTCATATATGTGAAATAGTGGAAGAAACCCGAAGAACCCATGCGCGTAACTTAATGTCCATATCTTGACCAGACCCAAAAGAGAGAGAGGGTCATCGGAATAGTTATATAAAAAAAAAGAGCATAAGGTAGATTCTTGCACCTAGCAGCGCAGCGAAGGAAGAAATGCATTCAACATTTCTCGTGCCCAGTGACGTAAGAGTAAGCACAAGAATGACACTGACCCTGGTTTCTGGGTAAGTTGGTTGGGCGACGCAGTTCCCTCCCTGCCAAGAGAACTATAGCTGTCTTTCTAGAAGGTGTTAGCATGCCACGAGTTCTTTTGTTTTTAAGTAGGGATTTGTTTCTGCTGTAAAATGCTACTGCTCTTCAGCGATAAGTGTTGTGTGTGTGTGTGAGAGAGAGAGAGAGAGAGAGACCGAAATAGTATGTACTCAGGTAGTGCTACTATTTTTTGTGGTGAAACCAACGTTTTTTAAATGGTTCTTGGCACACGTATATTTCTTACCAGAATAATGGATATTATATTCGTTTGTATTTTAATTACATATTGTAATACATGGTCCAGAGGTTCACATAGGAATATTTACGTGAAATCTTAAAAAATACATTGTCTCAAGATCAGCTAGGCTGCAGTTTGTCAATTTGATAAACATAGGATTACTAAATATAGGAAAAATCTTTCAGAATGCTCCTTCTCAGGACTGCCGATTGTTAAATCGGTGTACAACCTCCCTGGTGTAATGTTGGTTCTAATTTGTTGAAATCGTGGCATCAGTGATAAGTGTGGGACCACATATTGGGTTCATTATTAAAGTATGAATATTCATTAAAATATCCATTTTTTTAATCTTTTCAAGAACACGATTACAACTTGGCAAGTTATTATAGGAGCCCTCCCATGTATATAGTGTAGATTGAAGTTTGATCAAACCTTAGCGAAACAGGTGTTAAAAATATACCTGCTCAGATGAACTCAGGTGGTCCTTGGGCATCTTGCTTCAAATAAATACTAACTAATTTACTAGATTATTCGGCTTCCGTCCTCTGTGGGGCAAACCTCCTCCAGACCTTTTTTGATATAGTTTTAAGATGTCTTTGAGAGTACGACCAGAGATTGCAATTAAATTAACTGGAAAATTTAAAAGTAATCTCTCTCTCTCTCTCTCTCTCTCTCTCTCTCTCTCTCTCTCTCTCTCTCTCTCAGTAAGTTTTTGTTGAATTTACAGTATGAATCAGTAAACAATAAAAGTAGTATAGGATTAATATTTGATTATGAATTAAGTTGCATGAGAGGTAAGCTTTTTAACCAGTGTTTTTAGCAAAAGTTACTCCTAGCTGTAATTGTAACGTTAAAATGGTAATAAAATATCGTCTGAACCGATTAATTATTAATATAATAATAATGAACAAGCGTGAGTCCATATTTATTATCCAGGCAGCCCTAAATAAAAAGTCATGCGCATCTATTTCGTGTTGCTAACTTCATGATGAGATAAAATGTCTCGGACACAATGATGTTTTGTCTGTTGTCATCTCTCTTCAGATTGACATCGTTAAAAAGACGTGGAGGCGACGACACTGATTAGTTATGGAGTAAACGTAAACTATTATAGCTTACATTATCCATATAGGTTACTCATTGTTATTGTTTTAATTGATTCCCGTCGTAGCGCGGAATTGAATGTTATTGCTCGTTTGTATTTTTATTCGTCTTCGGACATTTGAGTCACTTGGACAATCTCGTTGCGAGAAATGCGAAACTGACCTCCCGGAAGGATCATTATCTGGGAACAAAAGTTCCAAAGGACCGAGCTTCCTCACAAAAACCCCTTTCCCCTTAAGCTTGCTCTTTCTTCGTTACTTGGTCATCATATTTTCATCTGTTCAAGAGGTTATCAGACTCCTATGACTCTAAAAGTAAAAGATTGGATATGATGCCAAAAACTGCCAAAGTCGAGGTTTGGGCTTCGATAGTTGGGTTCCGGATTCAAGTATCGTTCAGGCCGTGGTATATTTTCACTAGCACGTGATTTTATTGTCCCTCAGTGAGAGTGGGGTGGAGGGTGGGTGGCCGTTGTGGAAGTCAACCTGCTGAGACATCAACGGCCATTGACTTTGTCTCTCAGGTCTCACTTGAGTTGAGTGGAGAGGTCGGGTTGAGGCTGCGCTGATCATATGTTGTGTTCGTATTTTAAAGCTTTGTAGCAAAATTTGGGTGTGGAATTATCTGAATTTCCATATCTTTTTGAAGAGCTCTGGTATTATCGTTTTGTTGTAATGATAGTTATGATAATAATGATAATAATAGAGATAGGAAGACGAGGCTGCCTGAAGAACATCATCGGCGACCATGTAAAACCCACCCATACAGACAAAACAGTCGAATTGACGGCCACCATAAGGATCAGAAGGCTGCCCAGTACCTCTTGAGGAACAGTCCCGTCGCTAGCGACGATCCTTCCAAGAAGAGAGGAGTGGTTGACCAAATATTGTTCCCTGAAATTGATGACGCCATTCGTGCGTTGGTATGAATGAGAATCTACTCTCCAAGAGGATCGCCGTTCATCGCCGCCTCCGATAAGGGGAAGCCTCCCCCAGAGTCAAACACGAACTATTGCCGAGCGTAAAACACAGGAGACCCTTCTCCCTACGACCGTCAGGAGAATGGCAAGGCACGCCCCTTGGAT